>NC_138534.1:21180774-21367833 GCF_964234715.1 Podarcis melisellensis | reverse complement strand
CTGAAGTCTCTCAGCCTCACTCGCCTCACATAGCGTTTGTTGTTGGGGAGGAAGGGAAAGGAGATTGTTAGCCACTTTGAGACTCCTTAGGGTAGTGATAAATTGGGATATCAAACCCAAACTCTTCTTCTTCTATGCTGCCAAATAGAATACACAACCTGCAAAGACGCAGAACCAAGCATGTACCTGTGGTGTACTGGGGTGGAAAGTTATGAGGGGCATAGGGTGAGAGAAACAGGAGGTTGATTAATGGAGGTGTCTTCAGCTCAGATGCTTCAGTCCAGGAGGAGGAGCTTCTAAAATGTGCAGCCTTACCTTTCCTTCCTGACAAAACTGTTCCTGAGTCAGCTAGCTACTATACAGTGCTAAAATGTTTACAGTTCAGTTCAAGAATCCAAGCAGACCCTTTGGCACATTTTGTAAAATACAGGGCTGGTCCAATACATTTTGCTCCCTGAGGTGCAAGGCAGTATTGCTTCCCTTCATTTGATACACAGAAGCCAACTGGACTGAAAGTTGAATCTTATTTCAGAATATATGATGCAACAGTGTGCTCCACCATACCCAAGGACAGCAAGTGAGTTCAGGGGCACAGGGCAGAACCTAGGGCCTCCAATATTTTGCCACACCCGAGCCCCGCCTCTGCCACTGCACTCTGCCTTATGGTAGGACTGGGCCCGGTGACATACCAAGCCAACTGCAACCCATATGCCTTCTTTTGTGGCTGTTCAGGTGATTAACAGCTTGCTTGTTTCCTGTTTCCAGTCAGCAAAAATAGGTAGCTCTAGTGGGTGGGTTGTGTTCAGCTGGGCTTATCAAAATACTGTTAGATTCCATAATTCTAGATTCTAGATTATAACTTGGATTGCTAGTCAGTGTTGAAAACACAGTGCAGAAAGTTCCAGGTTTCCAGTCCTGACACTTTATAAGATGATCAGATGGGAATTTGCCTTTTGCACATTGTTAATGCCATGCACCCTCCTACCAAGTGTTAGGGAAATGTCAGTATTCATGTACAGTGATGCTAACAACCTGGCTCCAGTAAACATGTTTTAAATTATATGTGAACATGCTGTTCAGAAATTTGGAGGACAATATGACTGAGTAAAACATGTAGAACAACAGAGACCATATTTTATTGTGGCTTTTTTCCCCTCATGTAGGAAAGAACATTGTGTTAAGTACTACTTCTTCTGTAGTGGAGAGCATATATTGCTTGCATATGGGAAACACTATATATATTTGGAAATCTATTTCATGTGGTAGAACCATCTTGGAATAAACTATGAACATGTAAACAAAGCAACTCAAGTTAATATTTAAAAATGGGTTATGTAAAGGTGAATCTATTGTTTCCACCTTCAGTGCAAGATATAGTATGTCACACCTCAAAACTGGAGGGCCAAGTTTGCCTATGCCTGCAATACATCTTTGTGCCCCCTGGACAAAGGGACAGACGTTTTCTCTACATATGCCTATGAAAAGAGAGCAAGAAAGTGAAGTAGATTGGAGCCTTCTGCAACTTCACATGCTGGGCTTAAGCATTTTGACAAATACTTTTGATATGATTCCTTTTATAAGATTTTCATTAGGCTCAATAGGTCTCAGCTGTGCATCCAAAGATCCCTGTGCTGCTGAAGGATATTAGATTGCCCGAAACTCAGTAAGTTTGATCTGTTGTATTCTTCCAGGTTCCCCTAAGTCACATGGGTTAAAATAACAACAGTGGTAATGATGATATGATAATGATGATGATGATGATGATGAAGAAGAAGATAATCACCATCATCACTTTATGGCAAAGGCAGCGTTTACCATCAAGAGATTGAAACTTAATGCTCTTTGCGGCTGTTTGTACAGCTCCCAGGCCAGTTCTGCAATGCAGAAGGGCACTGAACAGTCCTTCAACTCCCTGGTTCTACACATTTAACATACTTTTAACTGTGCATAAGAGCAGGAAATTATTTTCTGCAGTGTATCCGATGAGATTTTGCTCACCATGAGAGCTTTCTGCTTTCTTTTTAGCATCATTCACAATGCAGCCTACTTCAGGAATTTTAGGTCCTTGTCATTTTTTTGGTTTTGGTTCTGCCCCTTCATTGACACAACAGCGATGTCTCTACCATTTCTTTTAATCTTTGATTTCATGCATGGTGATAATATTAATTATAGCTTTGCAGGTGGCTAGCATTTCCTCCCCCCCCCCCCCACCATACACACAGCTGCTTACGACACCCTTTTAAGAATATCCTCTTGTCTCATCTTCTTCAGACTACAACTTTTTTTAAGGAGTCGAAAGATTATAGGGGCAACCCAGCACCTGGAATGCCATCCTAATCAAGAATAGATTAATCAGCTACTATTTGCACTTGTATGCCCCATTGACTTCAGAAGAAGTTCACCAATGTCAGTGCTCTCAGAATCCCAGAATCCCACCTCATTTTTCTGATGCGCTTGTTAAACTGGAGTTATTTTGTAACATGCAGCCCTGTCCTGCCCTGTGGGTTTCCCCCCGACAAAGACATTCAACTAATGCAAGGACTTCTGCTTCCACATCAGAACTTCTCCCTCTTCTCTCCCAGATCTGTTATGTCGGTTCCCCCAACCTTATGGAGCAGAAGGAGCACAGGAAAAAGGGGGGAAGTTCTGTTGTGCAAATGGAAATATTTGTGCAAACAGGACACCTCTGCTAGATTATATAACCCCATATATACTCAAATAGTGATGACATTTCAGCTGAACTATTAAAAAATTTAAAAGATGATGCTGTTAAGGTGCTACACTCAATATGCCAGCAAGTTTGGAAAACTCAGTGGCCAGAGGATTGGAGAAGATTAGTGTACACCCCAATCCCAAAGATTATGGTGGTGGAGGAGACTCTTGAGAGTCCCATGGACTGCAAGAAGATCAAACCTATTCATTCTGAAGGAAATCAGCCCTGAGTGCTCACTGGACGGACAGATCCTGAGGCTCCAATACTTTGGCCACCTCATGAGAAGAGAAGACTCCCTGGAAAAGACCCTGATGTTGGGAAACATTGAGGGCACAAGGAGAAGGGGACGACAGAGGACGAGATGGTTGGACAGTGTTCTTGAAGCTACTAACATGAGTTTGACCAAACTGCGGGAGGCAGTGGAAGACAGGAGTTCCTGGCGTGCTCTGGTCCATGGGGTCATGAAGAGTCAGGCACAACTAAATGACTAAACAACAACAAGTGGGTGGGTTGTGTTCAGTGTCAAATATAAATCCCACTGGGTGTTTACTTACAACAGTGCCTAGATTGCCACCTCATATTTAACATCACACTGTTGTAATCGGCACAGCTAATTACAGTGGATGGTGCTGTTATGTTCTTCTGCATCTGCATTTGTATCAGTTCTTCTCTTTTATGACACCATCCAGACTTTTTCTTCGGCTTCTAAACTGATTGTTTTTAAAGTTGCTCTTTCTTTCTTCCTGTGTTTTCCCCCACCCCCTTCCCCAGGAGCAAGCTATACTATCATACCTTAGCTACTTTTATTCGAAGCAGAATGTAAATGCATACTGTAAATCATATTATTAAGCACACTCTCTTTATGAGGGTTCCTCTGTGCCATTTAGTGCTTCTCATTTGCTGTGACAGGATATGGATGGAACTGTTAGCTTGAAGTTCTGCTGATATAAAGCGAAGTTGTGATATTAATAAATGGTATAAGGAATTGTGATGTGGTTGAGAAATTGCCAGTTTAGAAAAGGCGGAAGATACTGGAGTTTGATAAACTGTTTTATTAAATGTATAGCACCAGCATAATTAGACTCCTTAATACATGTTTACTTTTTATCAAAATATCTCATCTTTCATGGAACTAACTGAGGTTTGCTACATTTCTTTGTGCCCATGTAGTGTGTTCAGTTGAGATTTAGCCTGTTAGACTGAGTTTGTCTAGATACAGGAGTGTTTAGGAGAAAGGGCTGTAGCCCAGTGGATAAATATGTATTGTGCATCTAAAATGCCCCAAATTCAATTCCTGGCATCTCCAGGGATGAGAGATTCCTTTCTGAAACCTTGGAGAACCACAGCTAGTCATGGTGTGCCTACGATGGGGAACCTGTTGCCTTCCACTTGTTGTTGTTGTTGGACAGAAGCAATGATATAATCTTTCCTTTATAGCATTTAATATATCCGTAATTTCCCAAAGGACATTGTATTTTCAGTGTCCCATGGTATAGCTATTCCCACTTTGGGCATCATGTTCAAGTATCACACTTGCACCTAATTAAATTTGTGAGTGCAAGACGTACTGTGCTTTTCTGTTGGCCTAAGTGACACGAGGTTAGAGCTTCTGCTTCCAGAGAAAACAGCGATAACCAGAAGTGACAACCTTCTGCTCTCCCAGTGCATTGCAAACTCATGGTACTGTGAAAAGGGAGATGTATCATCATTACAGAAACACATGCTACCAGGGTAATTTTCCAAGGCACCTGTCTGAACCTGATGGTTCTTAGGTCCCTTTTGCTCTTTTTTGCACTCCCCAGTGCCAAAATAGAAGGGTTGCAGGCCTGCAGACATATTTGGGAGCAGATGGTCAAACCCACTGTTTTGTCCAAATAGGCTGCTAGGCACACAATTATGTGATTTATTTTCAGCTATGGGTAGCAAGCCAAGCGTCTCCCTTTACTCACCACCTAGGGACACACTCTCTAGGAAAGAGAAGCTCTTCCACCACCCCCCTCCCTGAGTAAACTGGCAGCCAGGTTTTTTTTTATTAAAAAATAATAATAATCCCACTTGTGTGCTGAATTGCATTTTGTCCCTGGACTTGTTTGTTTGTTTGTTTAAGCGATGTCAGAGCAAAAACCAGCCGAGGCAGACAATTTATGCCAGATTAAAAATTGTGCTTAAGAATACAAATACAGTGGTACCTCTGGTTACGTACTTAATTCGTTCCGGAGGTCCGTTCTTAACCTGAAACTGTTCTTAACCTGAAGCACCACTTTAGCTAATGGGGCCTCCTGCTGCTGCCGCGCCACCGGAGCACAATTTCTGTTCTCATCCTGAAGCATAGTCCTTAACCTGAAGCACTATTTCTGGGTTAGCAGAGTCTGTAAACTGAAGCGTATGTAACCTGAGGTACCACTGTACTGTATACAACAACAGAGGAGGCTAGTCCATTAAGACAAATGGGGCACTGCCCCACCAAGCTCATTCTGCCCTCAGCCATGTCCCACATTTGTACTTGCAAGTGGCCCATTACTTGGCTTGGCCGTCAGCTTCTTCCTCCTCAGTGTTGCCCTTGTAGAACTTAGCAGCAATGAGGACAGGTACAAAACTGGAAATTAGCTTTGTCAGTGGTTATGGCTTCCCTTACCGTTGGTCTCCCTTCCTTCTGCCCTACTAGTCTCAATAGACATTAGCCACCATTGTAAAACAACAACAACAATAATGATAACAATAACCCACTAACAAATTTTAATAAGTTAAAGCACAATTAAGATGCAGTTTAAAACTCAAGTCATTGTAGTGAATGATAAATAAATAAATAGCTGATTGACAGCACCCTTCTGAAAAAAGAGTCCCAGGTGTCAGAGAGTTCTAGGACCCAAATGCAGCCCTCACCTTCTGAGCAACGCTTTAGACTTGCTGCCATTTTAGCCCCTCCATCTTCCAACTGAAGCAGACATCAACTGCCTTCATTTTGGGTTTGTCCTGCGTTCTTGCTCCCTTGACAGCTTCACATGGTTCTTTATGAAAAGGACAGTAAAGAGAGTTGACTGCAATGGGAGAGGTTGGCTTCACAGGGATCTCTACTTACCCTGGTGGCTTTAATGGTTTTAAAACCCCTACGTAGAGTCCATTAATCCTTTTGAATCTAGTCAGTTGACCAACACAGGAATATAATCAGCCCTGTCTTTAATAGAATAAGCATGGGAAATATAACACAAGGCCTGCCCAGTCCTGCTAATGGGACATCAGAGCTTGATTTATGGAACTGTCCTCCCCTAACCAGGTCCTGCTAAACTGCTCCAAAATAATGACTGTCTCTTAACATCATTTTGTGAAATATGGAGGAAACTTTTTTATTTTCACTCCTAATTCTAGCCCCTTTTAACATTGCTTTAACCACAGCTAATTAATTCAAACTGCAAGAACAGCAGGGTTTGATCTCGGTTGTAGATGTCACAGTGACTTATACGTTCAATGAGGTGATAATTGGTGTCTGGTTAATTCTATTCATGGAAGCTATGGGCTATTTTTTATTTTTTTAAGTAATCCTCACATCCATTACGCAGCATGCAGCACCTATGCTGCTCTCTAGAGATGGGTATTTTTTTTAATCCAGAAAAGCATAACACCTAATCGTAGTCAGGTATGCAAATCACTCTTTAATTAGATAGCTTTGGTCCATACTGGTCTTTTTACTGCAGTTGCACACAAAAGGGGACTGTGATGTTGAACTTTCTATGCAATAAATGACTCTTTAAACAAAGTATTGCTGAAAATAATGAAAGCAATAATTTCACAAACTCGGATTGCCTGAGCTAGGGTTGACACTGCATTCCAACAAACCAAATTTGGTGATTTCTCTGAGAGTTTGATTTGCCTTGATGGAACCCACAGTGGATTTCAAGAGAAAGCAGCTTCATTTCTACAGCATTACAAAAAGTACTATTATTCATAGCTGTCAAGTGTCCCTTATTTGAAGAGACAGTCCCTTATTCCAGCGCCATGTCCCGCTGCTGTCCCTTATTGATGGATGTCCCTTAAATGATGTCCCTTAAATTTCAAAGGAAGCAGCTCCTCTCCCTCCCTCCCTGCCAGCCAGGGAGGAGGGAGGCTCCAACTGTGTTGCTTGTCTGTGTTGCTCACCCAATAAGAAGTCTAAGAACGACTGGGGGGTGGAGCTTGCATGCCTTGTGTGTGGCTAGTTAATGCAAGCTGAGGGGGGTTTTGAATGCTGGACGCCATTTTGTTGCACGTACTGCTGCAAACTTTGCAGTGCAAAGCCAGGCCGGGGAGCCATCTTAAGTTGAGGCTGCATATGCCTTGTGGTGCATGTGATTCAGATTCTATTCAGTTGAAGCTCTGGTTACAAAGCTGGTCCCTTATTTTCAAGGTTATTTTTGGCTGCTGGTCCCTTATTTTCAAGGCTGCTGGCCCCTTATTTTCAAATCTGTAAGTTGACAGCTATGTATTATTACAGGTTTGATAGGTCCTTTAGCAACCTCTAAATGCATACATGTGCCAATGACTTTTACAAAGAGACTTGGAATAGGACGAATTAAGCCTCCATGAGAAGTGGAAACTAAGAGCACAAATTCATTTGCTGCAAAATGAGCAACGTGATGCTAAAGTCTACTAAGAAGCAAGATTGGTGTGGATAACTTTGCTCTGAGTATTAGATATTTTCTTCTTTAATTGTAGTGAGGAATTTCTGAAGTAAACTGTTGCAATTTTTTATTTTTTTAAAAAATAGAGGGAAAATTCAGTGTGTCTGTCTTGTAACAGCATAGATCAGAAAAGACTAAAACCTTTGCAGCCTACATCAAGCAGTGTGACAAGCAAATGGTCCCTTACGAAGGAAAAAAATGGTAAATGTCAAAAATGGTAGTGACCTCCCTGAATTGCAGCTCTTAAAGAGTGTCCTTGGCTCACACATTAAACTGCAAGTGCTAATGCGGCCATTTATTCATCCATTCAAAGCAACAACAAAAATACAGAGGGAAATTAAGGGATCTAAAATGTTTGCAAATTAATACTTTTCTTGCCCACTAAGCTAACTACAAACGATCATTTTAAAAGGAGGAGTTGTGTTTCCATGAGGCAGAAGAATAATTTTTTGCTCTTTGGCATGTTCAGCTGAAGTAGCAACCTCTTAAAATGAGAATTATTATCGCAGGCTTCTGTTTGTGAAAAATATTAGAAGTGATTACTTCTATAAAATATTCAGCTCCACTGCCACTTTTCTATAAAAAGCTCTCTTATTTGCCAAGTTTTGATGAAAAGCTGCAGTTTGCCTTTCATCCTTTGTACAACAAGGTCATTAATATTTCCATGACTTTCCTCACATCAACGTTCTGAGCGTTAAATAAAATGCTGTAATAAATATTGCTCTCTTTAAAAGGTTCTTCACTGAAAGATTAGCACATTATTGCTGTAGCTCCGTAACAAATGTTGCATTCATTTTTCAGTTAATAACAATGTGTAATAGTAATTCAGTTAACATGGGCTGTAAACTAAAATGAAAAGCTCAAATTTCTTGGTTTCTTATAATTACAAACAATGGAATAGCTACAAAACTAAAGAATTAGTTGGAAGTCTTTGAATCACTGTTAAATATAGAAGTATTCCAGACACATGATCAACTAATTACTTTAAATAATCTATACTGTTATACACAACCCAGGCTCCAAGTGGTGAGAGATTTCAGGGATGCCCACACGTAGCTTGGGGTTGGTTTCCTTAGATTGAAGGACACTTGAGACTGTGGTTTCTTGATGGTATATGGGGGGTTTTTTTGTTGCACATATATATAGGCTGAGCTTAAGATCTGACAGTAACACTCCAACTTACAGCAATAACACTCAAACAGATATTTCTCCTCCATTAGACTTCTAGTACAGGGGGAAGGCAAAGCCGTAGCTTTGGTGTCATGAATGAGCCAGCCCCCAGGGAAGGATTGCAGACAGCTCCCAGTGAAGGAAGTAGCCAGGAAGAAAGAGGGTTAACTGCCAGGCAAGATGAGCATAGCCTAGTGCCAACTCCCCTGCCCTTAGGAATGCCAGTTGATAAGAGAATGACGGATAGTGAGCTGGAGCCCTGCCAACCCTCTCAAGAAGTGCAAAATACCACAAATATAGAAGGAAGCAGTTCATCAGGTGGGAAAGAGCGAAGAGATATTCCCTCAGAGAATGAGGAAGAGGCGGGAGCTGACCCTCTTAGTTCCAGGTCTCGGCGAATGGGAAGGCTACAGGATAGGAAGCAGGGCAAAAGATATCAGAGGGAAAAGTTCCTGGTCTCACAGGAAGCAGTTAGAAGTTTCGTCATGACTGATGAGACTAGTGGCATGTTAGAGCCGTCTGGAGAACTCTGTTTGTTTTTGCAATAAATCTTCCTTTTTAATTAACCATGCTTGCTGTGTTATCATTGGAAACTGGGACTCCTGACATTCAGCACAGAGATCAAGTCAGGACTGTGTGTCTATACCCAGCCCGGTTCAAAACAAGACTGGCCCTAGATCTATTGTTTTCTTACATCTGGGATGGGGAATCTGTGGCCCAACAGGGTCAACTTTGGCCTGCAAGGCATTAAAAAAACCCCACACACGTCCAACTGCCAGTGAGCTGGCACTACTCTGATGTAGGCAGGCATGTGAGTGTTCAGAACTTAACTGGTTAAGTTGTTCTGAGTGTGCGTCACATTCCGACGTCAGCTGTTAGAAGCTGGGAGGAGACAGAAGCTAAGGAGGAGCTTTTTCCCTGTACTTTCACTTCTCTCTGTGTATCTGAGAGAGCAAAGACGTGCCTTTGGATATGGCTGAAAGAAGCCCCGGTCTTTGTAGCTGAAATGTTTTAATAAAGAGCTGTAAATAGACGGACCTGTCTGTGTATGCTTGCCAGAAGAAGGAAGAAAGTCTGCTTTACACCGCTGTTCAACTCTGCTAAGCCGTGACCTGAAGGGAGCAACAGTGGCGCAGCTTTGAAGAAGTGTGCCGGACCCGTTATAAACTGCTGATTGACGATCATAAAGTAATCAGGTGTCACGGCAGATCGATCGATATCCAAGAAGGCATGCCAACTCATAAGGGTTTAGCTCTTTTGGAACACCCTTGATGTTCAAACAAGTCAGGAGTTGGAGGAGGCCAAGCGCAGAGACAAGCACAGCAAGGCTTCCGTTGCTGGCTCCTTCTCCTCTTCTGCTTCTGTGGAGCAGAAGGAGAGCAAAAGCAGCAGAGCCCAGTGACCAGTGGCTCCTCTTCCTCCTGCTGTGTAAGGGAAATATGAGATAAGCAGCCCTCAGCCAGTGGCAGGAGGAGGAAGAAGCCGAGCGTCCCCTGGTTCCTCCTAATGTCCTGAATGTTAGAATTCCTGCTCCGTTATTGCAGTCATGGGATTGTTGTCTTTCACATGACGTGGCATGTTTTGACTCCACAGAGTGGGAAGTGACGGAGACAGGATGTTTGTGTTACTGTGTTCCGTGAAGTGGGACTGTTTTCCTTTGTTTTTTCTCTTTGCTGTCTGATGCTATAGAGAGAGGGACCCTTGTTGCAGTGCTCCATGTGTGTTTATATGTAAATAAAGTAGATTAGCCAAAATGCTGAGTTGCTGAGGTCTGCCACGCATGATGCGTGTCTGCTGGCATCGGTTGCTGTGATGCTCAGGCTGAAGAAAGCTTTCAAAGCTCCTGAATAATCGATCAGGAGGGAGACAACATGCCAGTTGGGCATGTGTCTCTGCCAGGGTCCTACTCAAGTGTAGACTGAACTCCTGACACTGATATCATGATGTGAACTCGCACATCTCCATGCACAGGACATTGCCCCCCCCCCCGGCAATCTCCCTTGCAAGTTGGCACCTCTGGACGCAAGTAACATCAGCCTATGGGTGGGAAGGTAGGATCTGATTCTGCATTTGCTGTGTGCACTAGTTTCACTTCTACAAAAACTGGAGAAGGGTAATATTTTTTCCCAGGTTAGTTGATACAGAACACATTTTTTCTCAGGTTCCACTCATCACTGGAATGCTGCCTCCTACGGAATGTGGTTTTAACAGCATAGCCACCTCTGCTTTAGAACCTCTTAGCACAGCTTCTCTCTTTTGAGCATCAGGTTTCCCCAAGCTAGCCTACAGAATAAATTGCATAGTCCAGAAAATTTGATTTGCCTAGAAGTTGGCTGCATGGGCCATACATGACCTGCCCCTGATGCAGGAAACAAAGTGTTGACATTCCAGAACTACTTATGTATATTTACATTCCTGCACTGGACCACAAGCTGCAAAGCATCAATGGTGTTAAAACCTTCTTATCAGCTAAATAAAGAGAAAACAAGTTGCAAAGTCTTAATATCCCTGCCACTTACTACTTTCTATGTGTTTTCCTTTTTTTCTGAAAATTGTATCCTACATATCATTTTACCGCATCAGAGTCTATATGTGGTCAAAAATCAGAAAATGCCATGATGAATAAACATATTTGTCTGGTACATATAGAGATAAGGTCTTTTTCACTCTCATAAAACTGTATTTTATAGTCTTTCTGCATTTGTCCAAAGGCTTAAATAAACCCTTCAACCCTCACTTGCTTCAAATTCAAATTACCCCTTCAGAAGAAGATTCTTATTATTGTTGTTGCTATTGTACTGGATATACTGGCACTTGCTACTGTTATGCTGATTACTTAAATACAGAGTTGTTCAGAAACATCACCTTTGCTTTTGTCTCGTCAAAAGCATCACCTTTGCTTTTGTTTCTTGGAACTATCATCTAACTGATGTGATGAAAGTTCAGGCCCTGTTTTTTAACCAACAGCAACCTTCCTTCCCCTCGCCCCCAGCAATTGCAAGATGGCTGAACATTTATCCTAAAGGCATACAGTCAGTCCAGTTGCTCTATGTGGAGCAGCTGCATGAATATAGCAGAATGGAAGAAATGACATCTGATGCTGCTCATCCATGGGGACAGATACCACTTCCTGACGACAATACATGCAAATGTGGCAGCCAAAAATCTGTGTCACTGTCTTTGGAGGCATTGCTGTAAGGAAGTTTTGCTTGTAACCATAGATGTGCCGAGACAAAAGTTACTGCTTTCATGAAGTTGTGGCTTCCAGGATTGCTTTGTGCAATTTCCAGGCATCTTTCTTTCTTTCTTTCTTTCTTTCTTTCTTTCTTTCTTTCTTTCTTTCTTTCTTTCTTTTTTCTTTTTTCTTTTTTCTTTTTTCTTTTTTCTTTTTTCTTTTTTCTTTTTTCTTTTTTCTTCCTTCCTTCCTTCCTTCCTTCCTTTCCCACACCTCTGGCTGGGTTTCCCCAGCCACTCTGGGTGGCTTCCAACAAAAGATTAAAAAATACATTAAAACATCAGTCATTAAAAATCTTCCCTAAACAGGGCTGTCTTTAGATGTCTTCTAAATGTCAGGTAGTTGTTTATTTCCTTGACATCTGATGGGAGGGTGTTCCACAGGGTGGGTGCCACAACCAAGAAGGCACTTTGCCTGGTTCCCTGTAACCTCACTTGGCTCATAATTTATGTTGCTTATTGACAGAGAAACCCTGGGCCGAATCTCCACATTGGAGAAGGATGGTTGAAGCTCATCCACTTGCCTGCTTAAGGTGGACTTGACCATGGTGTTCATGTCTTCATGGTAGAAATACAGAATATACTTTGAAAGCGGTAGTCATTTTGTCTTGGGAAATAGGAAAGGAAAATAGTGAAAATATAAACCCTCCTCCAAAAAAGAAGAAAAGACTGGGTGAGAAAAATGGTAAGGGGATCGTACCACACATCACAACCATATATTACTATGCCTCGATGGAAGCACAGAGAGAAAATAAATAGCCTGCTACTCCTTGTGCTCATGCAAGGTTCCCTGATGCAAGACGAACTCTACAAGAATCACCTTGATTTAGCTTTTGACAAGTTGGCATCTTTGAATTGCGAAAATTGCTTTTCCAACCCTTGTGTAAATCTGACTAATCAACTCAAGCCAAGACAGAACCTGACTAATTTAAGTCAAGTTTTCCTTGTGAATAAATAAAATGCTGAAACCTATTATAATCCACTGGAATTCCAGCCTTGGCTGACATGAAATACATTACTGATTCCTCAAGGACTCTACTGTAGAAGAGCCGGTATGGCAAATTCTTCCTAAAGCAATCCTTTCATTTAAAACATTAAATCATATACTGTTACAGTGCTCAGAATAAGACCTTATGAGAGCCGAAGAATGCAAAAGACTTCCTTATACCCAAGGTCCTTAGAGGAAGCACAAGGTACAAATACAAAATCCATCAGTTGCATGCTGAACTGTTCAAGTGGCTTAGTACCGGAATAGTGGTGTAATATTACCTAGATGATGTGGACTGCAATTCACATCAGGCCCACCCAATGGCCAAGGATGATTGGCGCTGTAGTCCAACAATATGTGGAAGACACCAAGTTGGTTACTGCTGGCATAGCACAACAAAAACTGCCAAACCAAAATACCACCCGTTAACGGGATAACCGTAAGAGCAATATGATGACCCAAGCAGATGTTCCCATTGTCATTCTCTGGAAATGGCCCTGCAGGCAGGAGCAGAATCACCATTTCAATGTGCTTCTGACTTCCAACCCACAAAACCAACCCAAAATGATACTGTCATCAAAGGTATCAAAAATTGCCAAGACATCCAAGACAATGAATAGGGTTGCACTCCCTTTGTCCCTATCCTGGTACATATCATCAATCTGAGTGTTTTTCGGTGCCAAATCTGGGTCTGAAGCCAGCTTTAAATTTCTCTAGGAAACATGTTTCCTCAAAATATGCCTGAATCTGATCAGCCACCAGCTTCTCAATCAGTTTGTTCAAAAAAGGGTGGGTGATTGTTGTTCAAGACTTCTGGAGGCAAGGAGAGCTGCTTGAGGAGAAGTTGCACCACTGCCTCATTCAGGATCACACCGTTTGGCAAAAAAGTATGTGGCTCCCCCTGGGCCTATTCAGTCAACCCACTCTGGCTAGATCAAACAAGCCAAAATGGGCAGGGGCCAAGGCAGCATGCACTATCACTGAGCAATTGTTGCTGGGGGCTTAGAGAGAAGGAGCAGAACTGCCAAAGTTTTCATGGGCGCAATGGAGAGCTAAGGAGTTGAATTGTTATGTGAGGATGGAGGAACTGCTAAGCAGGGAGAGTGGATGGTGCCTGAGCTCTCCACACTCTAAATACACCCCACCCCAGTGCAATTGCACCCCTCAAGCTCATGAGCCTTTTTTGCTATTAGCTAAAAGTTCATAACAGTAGCTGATTTCTTGAGAGAACACATACTGTGAGCACCTGTGCTGTCCTTGAATCACACCTATTTTCAGACAGCATGAGAAAGCAGGGGGCAGAATTAACATAGCTTATTACACATTTTCACTTTCATCCTGGTAGACCCATAATACATGGCAAATGGGATGCCCTCTTTCTCTGCTGCTCTCTCCAAGGGAGCATTATTTCTGGGAATAACAAAAATTGGGTCAGCACTTACTCCTGGCACATAATGGCCTAAGAAGTAAAATACTATACGCATTCCCCAGCCTCTATTCACAAGGGGATTCCTGTAGAGTTCTCATTTACATTTCTCATCTAAACTATTCATGCACAGTGCTTGATAACGAATGCCCTGTGCAGGCACATCTTTTAATTACATCTCTGAAAACAAATACCCTGGGATGCAGGCTTAAAACAGTTTCCTCCTAAGTAGTCCTGTTGAAATTGAGTAGCTTACAACAGAATGAATGCCAGCTGAAATATGGGGAGTAAGTCTGTAAGCAAAAGGCAACTTTTGTATTTGTCACTTCTTGAGTTATGATTTTCATCACGCTTGTTGAGGGTGCAGAATGCACAGAACTAGGAGAGCCAGTATGAACCCCATGGTGCTGGGATTGGGAAAATCAGATTCAGATGCTACATCAAATCTGCATGAGTAGTTTTCAAACCAGCAACTGAATCAGCACACAGAAGCTGCTTCCATGTACCATTGCTCCTTGGCTGGATTGGGGCACATCTAAATATTTTAATTAGCCTCTGCTGAGCCTATGTGTTAAGAAATTACATGACATTTTAAAGGTACCACTTAAAATTTAATTTTTAGTTATTATTATTTTCTCCCCTGAAAGAAAAAAGAGGAAGATAAAAATAATTGTGTAGGGAAGCCTTGAAAGGCTATGTGCACTGCATTCTTCTTACACCTTTAAAAAAAACAGGGGCTAAAAATGTGCTGGTTTCAATATGGCAAATTATATTATGAATAATAAATTTATTTTCATTCCAGTTATTTTAGGTTCTCAGCAGGACCCCTTTAAGGCATAAGCATAACAATCAAAACTGGATTAGCTTCACAGACTATGTGTGCAACTGGTTTCATCTCTCCTCAGTGAACAGATCTAAAGGGAGTTTGACTGCATGCTGATTGACGGAATCCCTAATACTTTCCCTGCCTAAGTCAAACAGCCTCACTCAAAACACTTCTGTGCAGGCACAACATCTTGCAGTTTTCACAGCTTTCTGAACATCAGCATCTTCTCCCGCCCTGAACGTAAATAAAATTGTTTCCAGGACCCAACAGCTGGCATTTGCTGGTTGAAGGAGTGAACAGGAAGACAATGTGTTCACAGGATTACAGAACAGGCTGAGAGGGGGAATTTAGGCAGAGTTTTATAAGCTTAGTGAGCCAGAAAATAGATTGGGGTGCACAGAGGAAATAATGTGTCAGTCAAAGCTAAGTTTGCAGATATAAGCCTCCATGACAGAAGAGCAGCCACAGGCTCTCATCGCCCTTGCAACTTCAACTCTTACCTCTGAGCTTGGTGTGAAACTCGGAGCAGGTGTTTGGGAGAGATCTGATTCTCCAGTTGCTTTTGCCATGTCCCCAGCAAGAACACAGCAGCAGTGCAAACAACTGGAAAGTGCAAGCGACTGTGGAGTGGAGCGAAGGAGGGCTTCAAAGAGGAAAGTCCTTCCATCAGCCACACAAACACAGTATTGCAGCTGTTTCATCAAATGCCTGGTTTTCAGCTCCCTGCAATTGCACACCTTCCCATTATTACCACTGTTGACAGCATAGTACCTGCAAATCACTAAATCCTTTTCCTGTAATATCTGCATATGACTGGAACATTAGGAGCTTTTACAGTACCATCAGGATGTAAATATAGTGAGCTCTGAGTGAGACTGCAATCATGTTCTCTTCCTACAAGGTAAAAGAAAAGGGGGAGGGGGAATTCATGCCTGTGTCCTTCCTCTCTGTAATCTGATCTGCAACTGGTGAGCTAAAAAAAGAAAAATACAGTGAATAAGACAGACATGTTTCTAGCACAAAGCCTTATTGGTAATACTATGCAAAGTGCCCCAAAGGCAGCCACACTAACATTCTAACTTCTACTTTTTGGAAGAATGTCTGTTATGATTGTGACACACAGTAATTAAGGGGACCGTCTGTTCAGTTGCATCCTCAGTATCTGTTTCATCATTTCACTTTAAGCATTTTTTTAGTTCTGCCAGAGGGAATGTGTCTTTACACCAGAGAAGGGAAAGAAGATTAAAGGAGTCCAGGATGGGATGCAAGTGTATGGTTTTCTCACCTGTGCTGCATTCTCCTCCTCCTCCTCCTCCTCCTCCTTCTTCCATGAAGATTGTCTTCCATGAACATGGTCTTAACAGTGAGTCTGGAGGTGACTGTGGAGGGAGGCCAATTCTGGATCCACATGTCCTTCCACATCGGGGACATAGGTCTCTGGGTGGGAGTTGATCAAGGTGAGGGTTTGCCAAATGTGCCGTCTTCTTAGCATGTTTCTCCCTTTCGTCCTGAGTTCGAGCATCTTCATAGTCTTTGGTAAAGGCTGTTCTCCAACTGGAGCACTCGCAGGCCAGTGTTTCCCAATTGTCAGGGTTTATACTACTTTGTTTAAAAAAATAAATAGATATGCTTTGAGAAAGTCTTTAAACCTCTTTGGTTGACCACCAGCATTATGCTTTCCCTTTTTAAATTCAAAACAGAGTAGTTGCTTTGGAAGACTATAATCAGGCATCCAAACAACATAACCAGTCCAATGAAGTTGATGATGAAGAATCATTCCTTTGACACTGGTGATCTTTGCCTCTTCCAGTACACTGGCATTAGTTTGCCTGTCTTCCCAAGTGATATGTAAAAAATTTCAGTGACACCATTGATAGAATCTTTTGAGGAGTTGGAGATGGTGTTTATAAGTGTTCCGTGTTTCACAAGCGTACAGTAAAGTTGGTAGTTACAATAGCTTTTTAAACAAGCATTTTGCTTTCGCTGTGAATGTCCTGGTCCTCAAACACTCTGCACTTCAATCAGGAGAAAGCTGCACTTGCAGAGCTCAGACGATGCTGGATTTCAGCATCAATGCAGGTCCTTGTAGAAAGATAGCTGCCCAGATAGGAAAAGTGATCAACATTTTCCAACATTAAGTAGGATTTGTGGTACTTCAGAGGAGTTGTTTTGTGCTTGTTGGTGCAGCACTTTGGTTTTTGGGATGTTGAGCGATCGGCCAAGCTTTTTGTAAGCTTCTGCGAAGCTATTTAGGATGGTTTGGAGGTCATCCTCTGAGTGAGTGTGCACACTACATTGCCATCAGCATATTGAAGCTCTATGGCGGAAGTTATGGTAACCTTACTCTTTGCTTTCAGCCTACCCTGCTGCATAGAGGGTTGTTAACAGATCACTAACCGTGACTTAAAACAGCATACCAATGCACAATGGGATGTGAAATGCTAATCCAGCATTAATGTCAGGCTTTGGGGAATCAGCTTCCTCCCCCATGGCTATGAATGATAAGATCAAATGGAAGGAACATCTTACCAGTGTCCATTCATTCTGACCCCAGATTTGTAACAGTTTGCAAAAAGGCTACAAAAAAAGAAGAAGATCCATTCATCTGCTGGATCCAAGGAGGGTCTACCATGGACTCAGCTAGATTGGTAGAGAAAAAGTGTTTTATACGCGTTGTATATGTGATTCAACACCGTGACATCAGATGGCGCTGTGGAGTCCCGTCTTTCCCTACCGGATTTCCCTGTATGAGTTTCCAACGTGTTTAACTCAGGCATCCCCAACCTTCGGCCCTCCAGGTGTTTTGGACTACAATTCCCATCATCCCTGACTACTGGTCCTGTTAGCTAGGGATCATGGGAGTTGTAGGCCAAAACATCTGGAGGGCCGCAGGTTAGGGATGCCTGGTTTAACTGAATTGCATCTTTGATATGTCTAGATCCAGCCCTGGTCACCTGCTTTGGGAAGGGAAGTAGCAGGAAGGGACACTTTAACTTCCTCAGCCAGCTCCAAAGTTCAGTGTAGTATGACCCCCACCTCTCCGATCCCTAATTTCTCCAGCATGTGTAGAGGACAAAGCATGGAGTGGAGTCAGTGACAGCCACAAATTAGGGTCTGCCAATAAGCAAAACCAAAATGTGTGGGCCTCAGCTGCTGCTTATCCTTTGGATATTCCAGGATCAATTACTTGGTTTCACCTCTTTAGAAGCACAACCTTTTTGTTTAAGGACATCCTCATCACTGAGTTAGGCATACAGTTTAGCTGGAAAGAGCACAGGGGGAATTGTGCAGTAGGACCTGAAATAAATGGCAGAACCAGCTTGCACAAAAGAAAGGGGCAGGAAATATTCCAGTCACTTTGCCATTGCTAGAAGGCAATTGAAAGAGAGTAGAGGAGAGCCCGATCAGCCAGTTTTTCAGAAGACTGTCATCCTAACAGCCTGCTGCTATCACCATATTTATATATATTTTTGTCAGGTTAATGCAAGCCATTTACACCTGGCAACCAGCGCCGTCCTTAGGAATCATGTGTAAGCTTCTACACCACTGGGTGTTATTTTGGTTTCTAGCAACACCAAGCCAAAATAGAATATCGTGTTTAGAAACCTTTAGCCAAAGCATGTCACAGTCTTTCCTTACCTGCAGTCTAATTTGTTCCCTTGCTGCTTTGAATACAAATTTAGTCAATTAATTTCCCAGTGCAAAACAACGTTTTTGAGTAACTGGGATGATTCCTTTGTTGTGTATAATTTCTCCTATCTGTTTTTCAGTTTAAGACTAAAAATAGACCACACTACTCAAGAATTGTGATTTAAATACAAACATAATATATATTAAAACATCTCGCTGTGTAGCAGTACAAATGTACCATCATATAAATATTTCTTGTTGCCTAGTCATCTTAAAATTTACACTGTACCATGCTACAAAAGGAGCTTTGCCATGGCAGGGAAACCTGATTTTGCCAAGATGCTTTAATGCCATGGAGTTCAGGGAACTGCAGGCAGGAAGAGGCTATGTCAATATCCTGGAGAGGACAAGATAAACATCAGGCCTTGAAGAAAATAAAGTTGGGAAGATATAGGAAAGGAATCGGCTGGTGCTTAAGGATCCTGACCCAATGAAACATAAGATATTTTAAAATGAAGGGGACTTCTCCTAGTAGGATGGCGTTCCAAGATCAATTTTTACTTTTGCACTGTGCCTGTATCTCAAAAAGAAGTCAAAATACACATTACAGTATTGCTTCGTAAAAACAAGACCTCCCGACTACTTTCCCCACTACTGACAACTTGTCCTAGACTCCAGGGGTCAGCAAACCTTTTCAACAGGGAGCCGTCAACTGTCCCTCAGACCTTGTGGGGGGCCGGACTATATTTTCTTCGGGGGGGGGGATTAATGAATTCCTATGGCCCACAGATAACCCAGAGATGCATTTTAAATAAAAGCACACATTCTACTCATGTAAAAACACGCTGATTCCTGGACTGTCTGCGGGTCAGATTTAGAAGGCAATTGGGCCGCATCCGGCCCCCAGGCCTTAGTTTGCCTACCCATGTCCTAGAGCACTGCTAAACAGGATATACAGGTGTGTGTTTGTGTACACACACACAAACACACACACACTTTCCCCTGCTAGATAACAGGATAATAGATTGAATCTCTCCGATCTAAATAAATCACTTATATGATTTCTTCAATGCATTGGAATTACAAATAATAATGATATCACTCACGGAGTTGTATAATTCAGAAATGGAAATAAATGAAGTAAAATAGTGGGGGGGGGGGTTCCTCTTTATAAGCTGAACTTTTCGCTTATATCTTTTGCTATTATGTCTTGACTATAATTCTTTCATGTAGTTTATGTCTTAGCATTTGTGATTTCATTAGGTAAAATAAAGACGCAATTTGTTTTGATGCTGGAATAATGAGAATATAGATTATGAAACCTTGTTTCTTTTCTTTTCTTTTAGGTGAGAAGTCTATACAACACCAGAATCTAACAACACCAAAGTAAGATTTTTACAACTGCTTTATTTTATGATGGTGGGGAATATGCTTAATCTCAAAGTGGGAATTGCCGGGCAAAATCTAGAAGTTGAATTGAACTAGAAAGAAGCTTTGCAGATTATATTTTTTCTTTTCCTTGAATTATATCTGGAAACTTTATTTATTTATTTATTTATTTATTTATTTATTTATTTATTTGCACTTGTAGAGTGGCTAGAATCACTTATGAGAGAGTTTATTGGCTCTGTACGCTTTGCATGTTATGCTTTACCAAACCTTTACTAGTAATATCTATGGTGCTTCACAATAATAATTCATTTGCAAAATAAGATTGCTGTCAAAGACAAAGATAAAGCCTTCAGGTGTTTAAGACTCACATGATAAGGGGGAAGGCAGGAATGAGACTTTTGGCACCGCCTCCTGTGTTGCATCCTTTACTGCCTTCTACATGCTGGGAATGTGAATATTTGCAATGAGATGCCTTATTTACTTTGAGGAGGCTTTCCATGTGATTTAGAATCCTGGAAGACAGATCTGCAATTTGTGAAGGCTAATGGGGCCAGTAACAGTGGGGGGCTAGACTAGCATGCTAATCACTACTTCCCCTGACATAATTGCAAAGGGGATTTGAGCACCCAAGCAGGTTGTTCAATGGTGATGTTGTCAATGGAAACAGTTTAGCATTAAGAGTCATATCTGAAGGAGATGTGTGAAGTTTGGTTTTTGAAAATACTGCGTTTGAGAAGGTGATGAAACGTCCAAGCAAAAATATCAGACAGTGAGTTGGATGTGTGAATCAACTTGAAGGAAAAAGTTCTGAGATCAAGTGATAAAACTCAGTTATCATCAGTGTAGAGGTGGTACTGAAGTCCATGGCTTGATGTGTTCATCCAGGATCCACGTGTAGACTCTAAAGAGAGATAGAGATTGCTAATGGACAGTTTTCACCCTGGAGACATGCAAGAAATGGGGTCCCCAAAAATCTAGCTTGGGACTAGTGATTTTCAACAGGCTCATGAATTATGTGGAGTGGCCGAGTTTGTGAATTATGTCGAATTATTCACGTAGTAGAAACAAAAAGAAATTGTGAAGACCTCAAAATGATTATTCATAAAAGTGGGGTGACTGGCCAAATGGCAAAAGTAGCTCATTGTAAGTGTGTAAACTGATGCACAATACTATGCTTGGAATCTTGGTTCTTGGAATATTGGAATCTTAGTTTTCAAGGTGGCATCATCTTCTGACATTCAGCACTTGAGAATTATATGCATATTACCTTGCCCCTACTACTCCCATGCCTACATCTCCTAGCTCCATCTTCATTCATGCTCTGTGAACACACCAAATGTATACACAATAGCATTCACTGAAATGTACATTCAAATGCCACTTCCCTTATTTCCTCTGCAGGGGAAGCAATGGAGGAAATAGGAAAGGCATGCCAAAACACATTGTCCAGTCTAGCTTTATTTGGTCAACCTCGATAGTCCTTGGGCTTTGGGTAAGAGACTTTCCGTATGTGAGGAGCAAGAAAAAACTTTAAGAAAGCATGAATCGGAAGTATTATTGCAAGGAGTTGGGGCCTTATGCATCAGGAAGCATGAATACTTTTCTGGACTTTTTGTGGCTACTTATGGCAGGACACAAACTGCTAAGTCCTTCAAGATAATTCTCAAAGAACCAAATAAAGTGCAAAATGGCTCCATTGCCATGCTTAACAGATACATTAGAGTATTGTTAAATATCTTCAAAGTTAGAAATATTAAACATTTCATTTGAGCTGTTTCCAAGCTAAATACCGTACTGATATTAAAAATCCAAGATGATCTTAAGATTTAAAATAGCCTGTTGATCTTCCTACGGTGCTATGTTGGAGAAGCAGTTCCGAGATTTTCTCCCGTCAGGGTGGAACAGAGAGCGATTTGAAGGGGCCTCATAATATGAGCAGGCAAACAAATCCTGATGCAGAGGAAGACAGATTAATGGCAGGAGCAGTACAATAATGAAATCTACAAATACGGGAGTGAGTTCATAAAGGGCCATAGACCTTTGATTGCTAGCGACAATCTATTTTACTGGGATGAGACCATGTGACCCATTTCAGCTGATGGCTAGACATCAATACACTTCAAAACAAGAAAAACCATTCTACTTAATCCAGGTTGAAGTACATATAATTTACAGGCTCTAAAAATGTTTGAAACAAATAGTTTTGATAATGCAGTGAAAGACAATGCAGACCTATGAATGGCGACAGTGTATAGTGAGGTGTGTCTCTGCTAGGGGTTTATCCCCATATAGCTTGTCTTACATTTGTATCTGAAAGCAAGCAAGCCCATAATTACCCTTTGCAAACCATTGCAAGTTCTAATAATAACAAAAGTATTATTAACTGTTAACATTCATATACAACCTTTCGATTTAATTTCTACAGTGGTTTAGTTGTACCTTAAATCCACATGGATTTGAACTACTGTGTGGCATCTAATTCACTTATTTGTTTTTGAAAAGCTAGGATGACATTAGTCTGCAGTGGATCTGTGAAGACCACATTGCCCCTGTATTTAGCCTTAAAGGAAATCAGATCCTTGGTGCAGATAATGAGGGTGTTGAAAACTCTAGTGCTGAACTGAAACTTATCAAAATACTTTCTTCTGATATTTCTTTCTTTTCCCTACCCATCCTACACAGGTTACTTTGCAGAATTTTCATTAAATATTCCCCTACCAATTTTTTTGACAACCGTAGGCGCCGACTCCTAGAGACCAAGGCAGTTTCAGCCCCCTGAATATATTTTTTGAGGGGGCTGGTCCCATCTCAAATTTGAGAGAGCGTCCGGCTCCACCTCTGGCTCCTCGCAACATCATGCAATGTCATGCCAGGGCCAACTATTCTTCTGGAGAAGCTGGCACCTTTGGTGACAACAAACATTCTATACCACCACCAGGGGCATGGTGGAATATGGGGGGGGGGAGGTGGCCAGGCTGCCAATACATTGCTCTTGAAGTTCTTGCTCACTCTTAGAGAGACAGCCGCTGCTGCTACCGCTGCCACCACAAAAACCCTTTGGGGAAAATAAAGCTGATCTACAGCCACCTCACCAAAAACATTGGAGCAATTCGGTTTAATGGTCCACTCACTTTCTCTCCCCATGCATAGGGTGGAGAATTTTGAGACCATTTGTACACAGCTGTACACATAAATGTCTCTACACAGCTTGAATATGACCCCCATGCTATGTGATACTTTGTTTCCCCCCCCCCCGGTGGGTTAATTCCTTGTACACAAAGTTTAGTAGTCAAACACTGAGTCTAAAATGTAGAGGGACTCCTGCGGATTCTCCCTCTATATTATCCTTTCTAGCTAAGCACTGTAGGCTCTCGAAGCAAAATATTACTTTGCTAACTCTGTTGTTTATCTCATCTCCCCTAGATGTATCTGGTTTAAGCATATTGCTGAATAAAGGAAATGATAACATTTTGAACTATTTTTCAATTTGATATCAGATCAGTAAACTTGTATTTCTATCTTGTTTCTTCCTTTGCTGATATTGGATTATGTGACCACCAGCGCACTTGTTTTGGTCCATGGCTGTACTTAGCTTGCATCTACTGCACAAAGTGCATTTTATGAACCTCAGCTTTCCACTGTCAATAGGAATATGTCCTTGACTTGACACTTAAGCAAAGCATGATCCTATATTTGTTTTATATTCCAGCTTCAAGTTAGATGCAAGTACCAGAGCCAAACCATTTTAGAAATGGTCTGAACCTTAAGATTAAAGGGGAAATTAATGTTCAGAATATTCAGTTTGGTTCTATTCCATCATCATCATCATCATACCCAACCCATGTGACTGGGTTGCCCCAGGCATTTTAGACAGCTTCCAGCATATATAAAAACATAATGAAACATTAAACATTAAAAACCTTCCCTATACAGGGCTGCTTCCAGATGTCTTCTAAAGATTGTATAGTTTCTTATCTCCTTGATTCAGGGTGTGGGTGGGTGGCTATTGTATAATTCCATACCCCCCAACATTTCTCTGATGAGAATAGGAACACCCAAAGAAAAGAGGGACATTCTGGGATTACATCAGAAACTGGGACAGCTTCTGTAAATCCAGGACTGTCCCTGGAAATCAGGGGCACTTGGAGGGTCTGCAATGAAGCCAGTAGCAAAACTGCTGTTTGTCTTAATGAAGCATGAACAGCTTTGGTCAATAACATAAGGCAGAAAATCAAAAGTCCCAGTAAGAGAGGGGGTGGGAGAGAGAGAGAGAGAGAGAGAGAGAGAGAGAGAGAGAGAGAGAGAGAGAGAGAGAGAGAGAGAGAGATATCTGAAAATTGTAATTGCTCTCTTTCCTGGAAACCATTACTTCTTCCAAGCAGACTTACAGCAATTTGCTTATTTATGGTAATGTGTATATTTACTTTACTTGTGAGGGAAGTGAATGCTAATTATGGAGATCAAAGGCTATTGAAATGGTGAGAGTGGGGTGTCTCTGTGTGCCTGTCTAATGTTAGGTGGAGGGAACCACTGCCCTTAAAACAAAGGAGCTTGCTAATAGATCAGCAGGTTTGTCGCTGATATCTACGATGGAAAGGTGCTAGTATTTTCCATAGAAACAACTTAACTTTCTTAGCAAGTGAGTCTTCCTGTTTTCCGCAAATGACGTGATCTAATTACATACAGTTTTTAAATATTAGTGCTACTTCTGATGCAATATTTTTTCCTTGTTTGCTGTCCTTGTTGAACAGTGAGTTCAGTCATTGGGTAAAAAGAAAAGCTCCCAGGACTTGTTTATCCACAATCACTGAAATCCTAGCAAAATGTGTTAATTTAACTCTGGATGCTTCCCCATAAGTAATATGTTCTCATTTTGCTGCCATCCTTATAATGAATCACCATTTTATCCAGCATGCAGGTATTCACTCTTACCATGGCAGTAATGACGTCATTTCCAAATTGAATCTTCATGAAAGCCGACAAGGTTATAAAAACCGTCACTTATATAATAAGCTTCTCATTTTGCGTCCTTATAACAGCAGAAGAGAATTCTGTCTCTAGTTGAGGTGGTTTCCTCGACCACAAGGGAATGCTAAGGCTGCCTATGATGTATTTCATTTTTCATAAAGATTTAAATCTCCAGATTTTGCCAAGGAAACAGATAAATCAGAAATGCCTAACCAGAGGGAGTGTGGATTGTATTCAAATTAAGATACAAAGGGAGTACCAGTTTTTGCAGGAGAGGTCTTTTGTGTTTTGTACAAATCCACTATGTCTAATTACTGACTTATCGTTGTGTGAGAGAGAATGGGAGCTTTGTTGTTGTTTTTTTAATGCAACAATCAGAGGCAGAGGCATCAATGAGAGTTTCAGCACAAATCATAGATGAGATAGGTAGTGTTGCATTAACAGAGACATGCCTTTGTTGGATCGCAAAGCACCATGTATGCTCGCATAACAAAACATAGCTTAAACAATCATTTTAGAATAGCTAACAATACAGTGGTACCTCGGGTTAAGTACTTAATTCATTCTGGAGGTCCGTACTTAACCTGAAACTGTTCTTAACCTGAAGCACCACTTTAGATAATGGGGCCTCCTGCTGCTGCCACACCGCCAGAGCACGATTTCTGTTCTCATCCTGAAGCAAAGTTCTTAACCTGCAGCACTATTTCTGGGTTAGCGGAGGCTGTAACCTGAAACGTATGTAACCTGAGGTACCACTGTATAGAAATCCACACCTTTTTTTGCAGACCCAATCAGAAGAATCTGGGGCAGAATCTAACCCTAACCCCTAACCACTAACCCTGTGCATCTGTCACCCATGTACCTCATATGCTCAGAGGAGAGTGGGAGCACTCACTCATCAGGTTCATATACAGTGGTACCTCAGGTTACATACGCTTCAGGTAACATATGCTTCAGGTTACAGACTCCGCTAACCCAGAAATAGTACCTCGGGTTAAGAACTTTGCTTCAGGATGAGAACAGAAATCATGCTCCGGTGGCGTGGTGGCAGCAGGAGGCCCCATTAGCTAAAGTGGTGCTTCAGGTTAAGAACAGTTTCAGGTTAAGAACGGACCTCCAGAATGAATTAAGTACGTAACCAGAGGTACCACTGTATAGTATACACAGTGGTACCTCCGAAGTTGAACGGAATCTGTTCCGGAAGTCTGTTCAACTTCCAAAACATTTGGAAACTAAGGCACAGCTTCCGATTGGCGACAGCAAGCTCCTGCAGTCCCAAACACCAACACAGACATATGTAAAATACTCCACTAAATATTCTGAATCTCTTTGAGTTGCTGAACAAATTTAGGAGAACACAGGCCAACAACAGAGAACACAGGTTCATATGCATGCATCACCCCACAGATATGCCCAAATAGTGTGTACACTTACACACACATGTTACTTTATGCATACCCTTCATACATGTGATATTTAACTCCTGAGTCTGAAACATAAAGTGTACAGAAGATTGGGTGTCTATACATATAGGAATGTGCTTGTGCATATCCCATTTAGAGCCTACTTTAAATTTGTAAAGGGGGAACACGACCTCAGGACCCTACAGCGAATTCAGTATACCTATTTGCCTGAATATGTGCAGAGGCCAACAATCCCAACCTCACCTTGCAAATCATTAAAGTAACTTTAACTTAACATTGGATCTAAACAAGAGCACGGTTTGCCCAGGGGGGAAAGTGGTCTTCAAGGTGACACTGTCTGTCCAATATGTGCTGTAAACAAAATGAGCTTGAAATTATTTTCTTTCTTTCCCCCCTAAAATAAAAAAGTTAAGAATTAATGGAAGGCCGCTATATGCAGCTATTTTTAGAACGACATAGTCAAAGGCCTCGTTTGAGTGAACTACAGTAAAAGCTTGCTGCCCGAGATGGCCCCAACTAGAGAAAAATTATGTGACATTTGGGACCTTGATGGGACATTTGCCCTTTTTGGTGTTAAAGAGGCTGTTTCTTTGGGGAAAAAGATTAAGAGACATCCTAAGAGTTCAGCACAAGCCTTCATAATGATAAGTAATGATGCAACAAATGGAAGCAAAGCTAAATGACTGGAAATGTGATTACTTTCACAGCAGAAAGTTTCACTAACATTTCATCAACAGTTTCCTCTTGCTTATGCCTTCCGTAGAAACAAGTCTTTATGTACTTTGTATTGTATAGCGCTGAGTGAAAAAATATCCTGCCACTTTCATAACTCTACTGATGGGCCATGAAAGTGGGAGGTCATCCTTTAACCGCATTAGTGGGAGGCAGGCAAAAGTTTTAAAAAACCTTTTTGGAGTGAGGAATACCTTAGCAGTAAAGGCAGGGTCAGCAGAAGTGGGACATAAATACTGTTTTTCATTTACAGAAACTTTCCCCAACAATTAGTGGCTAGCTGGGCAGCCACCTTCTCCCACAATGCATTCTGTGAATGAAGCTATGTTATAATATTTCCTGTTTGCAGAAGTTTTTAATATTTGATGAATTATTGTATTTTAATCTTCTGTTGGAAGCCGCCCAGAGTGGCTGGGGAGACCCAGCTAGATGGGCGAGGTATAAATAAATAAATAAATAAATAAATAAATAAATAAATAATTATTATTATTATTATTATTATTATTCATTTTTCCATTTTTGCCTTTAGCAAATTCCTCTGAAATACAGTGCAAATACTTCTGCTCATATTTTTACCTAACCACTTCAGTCCAAAATTTCCTACCATCCAGATTATGTGTTATGTTGGAAAGCTAAACTGTTTGTTGGACGAAATGTACATTTATGATGATGCTAAAAGAATGATGTTGCTGGACTACAACTCCCATCATTTTTATTTTTATTTTGCCTTGGGCATACTGGCTGAGGCTGATGGGAGTTGTAGTCTAAAGCAGCTGGAGAGCACCAGGTTGTGGAAGGCTGCTTTAGGACGTCCAAAATCCTTTCTGGGCTTCTGTCCCTGCATTGACTTGTCTTAAGTGTCTAGAGCAATGGACAGGAATTACATCTTCAGAAAACGGTGCCCCATGTGGAACTGTTTTAAATGTCAGAGAAACGTCATCTGTGGAATTCCTGTCTGCTGATAGCCATTTTCATCCTGAAATCTGCCTTGTTAAATTAGCTACATTTGTAAAAGAAGGTACTGTTTGTTATTCCTTACCCCAAATTACAATACATCTGTAAATAGCAAAGCAACAACACAAGAAAACATAGGCTAACCAATTTATGTTCCACTTCTTGATTTCATTTAAAAGGTAATTTGGGATTAACGAAAATAATACATAAATGTTTTGTTACAGACTTTAATTTTCATATAATGGATACTTATTAGACAGAGAAATGTATCTTCTTTTTCAGAAAGTTGCATTTTTCCTACCTCTGTTTCCCCAAAGACATTATAAGGTGCATGCAGATTATTCTGATTGCTCACACGGTAGGCAAGATAGCCAGTAAACATGTCGGCCACTTTGCAATTGGAAATTTACCAAAAAGTCCCAATAAGGCAATGTTTTTTCAGACCACTGCTGCATGTGCACAAACTAACAAGAACACTTAGATTGGAAATAGCATTTAAACAGACAGGCAGTAGTGATGAATTATGTGGTCAAGTATATTAAAACACTAGTTTATTGCAGAGATGGAGAACCTCAGGCCCAGGGGATAAACATGACCTTCCAGGTCTGACCCTTGGAATTCTTTGTAGGCCATGTTCCTTTCCCAGGCCTCATGTCCTCTTCGCCACCCCTGCTCCATACCCTTCTTAAGAACTTTTGCATGGCTGAAATGTGTCCTTGAACTGTGGTCATGGCACTTCCTTGCTTGGATCGGGATGTGTGAGCATCCTTTGTTTCCATCCTTTGTTCTGTCCAGTTTCGCCTAGGGCGCCATTCACTTCTGGTCTGCGACTCCCAGGAGGCTGACCATGAGGAAATGTTATCCTCACCCCCCACCACCTAGTTTTGTAGAATAATAACCAAAGAGCAGTACATTGGATCCAGCTGAATCTTTGCATTTGTGGAAGGGCCCCTTCTGTTGGTATGAGGGGTTTCGGTCCAATAAAGCAGGTTTCCTCAAACTTGGCCCTCCAGATGTTTTTGGCCTACAACTCCCATGATCCCTAGCTAGCAGGACCAGTGCTCAGGGATGATGGGAATTGTAGTCTCAAAACATCTGGAGGGCCAAGTTTGAGGAAGCCTGCAATAGAGAATTCGACTCTCTATCAGGTGCAAGTAAGCAGAGGTAGAGCATTTGGCCACAATAAAATAACTGGAAATCAGTTGACCAAATGAACAAGTTTTATTCCTTTCGTGAGCTTCATAATCTTGGTTCAAAAATGAGCCATTCAGTGGGTCACATACTGATTCCAAACTGTGATCTCACTAAAGCTCAAGAAAGTCTTGGCAGATGTTACCTACGGGAAGCAAAAAGAGGCCAAAAACACTGATGAAAGCAACTTTATATTAAAAAAATCTTCATCGACGTCTTTCTCTAGGGATATCCCATTTTATCAAAGCTGGCTGACTGAAGGACCTCAATCCAAATAGTACAGAAGAAGAGCTATTTTGACAAGACATTTCAGCGCTTAACATCAAAGCTTCTACTCTTAACAAGCGTGACCTGGAATAATCTGATCTGAAGCATATAAAATCTCCAGGGTAGAACCAGTGATAAATGAAGTGAGTCAGAGAAAATTAAAATTAATGTGCACCTTTGTCCAAGGCTTGAGAAACAGGGGAAGACCCTGCTATATTCAGATAACTTTCCGTAAGGCCCAAATTAGTCACCAATTTGCACTTCCGGAATCCTTATGCCCTTTGGATATATTCATTTGCTGATATTGCCATGTTTCAAATACACAGAGAGATTGTGATCTTATGGCTGGTTTGCGAGTGACCTTTCCATACTTTGAAGAAACTTCTCACAACCTATTTAGTCACCTTGCTTTGTCTTTAGGGAATGCACATTATATATGAAATTGGTTTCTCGTCCTTTCTTCTTCTTCTGCCATTTCCTCCAATTCCTTGTTGTATATCACCTCACTTATCTGCGAACCATTTGCAGCCATTTACCATTTGCTCTCCCTTGTTCTGCAGTGCAATTATGGCATGTTTCTTTTCCACGCTTATTGGAGAAAATGGACTACAAATGAAGTGAATGGATACACACATAAATAAAAATGAACCAAGCGTCGCTCCTTATCCCCCACCCAGTGTATATACTTGTTTCCTTCAATAGCATTCAGTCCCCCCATGGTTTTTTTTTAAAAAAACCAATAATAATATATATCTGTAGTTGACAAAAACTCTGCCTCTAGGAGTAGGTAAATGTTTTCATACTCAAGAGATACCCAACATCTAGTGACAGGAGAGATGGCATATGTGTAAGGTAAAGGTAAAGGGACCCCTGACTGTTAGGTCCAGTTGTGGATGACTTTGGGGTTGTGGCGCTCATCTCGCTTTACTGGCCGAGGGAACTGGCATACAGCTTCCAGGTCATGTGTGCAGCATGACGAAGCCGCGTCTGGCAAACAAGAGCAGTGCACGGAAACGCCATTTACCTTCCCACTGGAGCAGTACCTATTTATCTACTTGCACTTTGACGTGCTTTCAAACTGCTAGGTTAGCAGGAGCAGGGACCGAGCAACGGGAGCTCACCCCATTGAGAGGATTCGAACCGCCAACCTTCTGATCGGCAAGCCTTAGGCTCTGTGGTTTAGACCACAGCGCCATATGTAGGGTGATGATTTTTCATCATATATCATTTCTGGTGCTTTTAAGTGCAATTTTCCTCTCCGCATTTCCTCCCAGTCTTCAGGTCAGGCATCTTAACAGAGACATACTTCTCTTGGGTTTGGAGTAAACTTTGTGCTCCCCTTTTCTGTTCCATTACCCAATTTGCCGTCAGCAATTCAGTGTTGCCATACAATTGCTTGTTTTTGCATGCTTTTACTATGTCATGTAGGATAATTACTAACAAACACTTACCACACAGTAAGTTACCACAGTGTACTCATTTCGAATTCTGGTCAGCTGTGGTGGCCTTTATCTACAGAAGCGTGGAAACTGGTTTTCTGTTGCCCAGCCATGATTGTGTATGATAGGAAGGAAGCACATTATTGCCCATATACTGTTCTAATATATAAGGTGAACTTCTATCATTCTTTTTATGGAAAAGTTTGAAGTAAAGGAGACACTGACAGCACGCTTAGCTCTGTACCCCAAAAGTGTCAATAGCCATGAACCCAAGAAGAGTCCAAAAATGCAGATATATGCATTGTATGTGTGTGTGTCCCCAGAGAGTAACAGTACATAGCATAACACTCAATTTATGTACCACTAGTCCCACGGCCATCTTACCCATAGGCGCTAGGGGTGCAGGGCACCCGGGCACCGGGCTCACCAGGCTGAGAGTCTGGGGCCCAAGAATTGAGTCTGGGGAAGAGCCCGCTCGTCGGTCGGAGTGCTGTGTTGGGCTCTTCTCCTCCAAGTGGCTCTGTGCAGCGAGTTCAGGAGTGACCTAGCCAGCAAGACGCTGAGGCAGCCGGCCAGCTCTGCCCTCCTGCACATCTGGGACTGGGCAACCTGGGGAGCGGTGGATCTTTGCATTCCAGCACTGCATATGCTTAAGACAGCCCTGATTAGTCCTATGCATAGTTTCCTATGAGTAAACTCTGCTGCTTATAGGCACAACTTGTGAAACACGCTGAGCTTTCAGGAAACATTTTCAGACAGCTGAAATGTAACAATGCACTTTTAATTAAAGATGCAAACATTCTCGCCAAGAAATGTGACCATTTCAACTGCTAGAAAGAAGTGGGAACCGCATCAAAGAAAAAGCAAGAAGTATCCCACCTCTGTTTTTCTTCCTCTGCCTTCTTCTGTGCTAATCTGTCTCAATCAAACTTAAACACCTGATCATCACCATGTTCACTTTCCAGATCAAGAAGAATTGGCTGCTTACCTTTGCACTCTGGCAGATGACATACGTAATTGTTCCTGCACTAAAACAAAAACAAAAACCTAGAGCTGCAGTCTCCAGTAAGCCCATTCCACCTTATCACTGATCATTTTGCCAAGTAGAAAGGATAATGTTATCACACTTGCACACCTGATCAGATACTGGGAAAGCAAAGGAGCATAGCATTCATCACATGGTGTGGCAATAAAGATGACAAGCTTACCAAATGGTTACGTGTAACAGCAGTCTGCATTCAGCACTGTCTAATGAAATGGTTTCAGTCTGGCAGGGACTGGCAGGTCCCAAGCTCTGGTACCGCTCATGACAAATTAAGCTCTAGGTGCACATTGTTTCTCATATGGTGAGGTGGACTGAATGAATTTCAGGAAGTAGGTCAAGAATGTTATGGATATTACTTCATCTAAAATTGTGAGCACTTCATTTCATGCATTTTAGAAGAGCCAAAAAGGGACATTAACTAAAATATACATGATCCTGGCTGAAGCTCTGACCAGGGCGGGAAAGAACTGAACTAGACAGAGGGAGACAAACAAACAAACTCTGGTGTTTATAGAACACAATTCTACCATTACTTTTACTATTTAACTTTTATCTTTTTGCACTGATAATGTAATTTTTTTAATTAGAGAACAAATGCTTACTTTATCTATAGTGAATATTCACTGACTTGGAAGCAAGTAGCGCCTGCATACCTAAATTCTTAGAAACTTGTGTTTCTTCAGACAAAACTTTATACAGTCACGATACCTGCAAACACATGAAACATTATTTCTTGTGTATATATCATTCATCTCCAAAACAGGTTGTCTCACACATTGCCCCCAACACCCCAAAATGAAAATTGTGTCCTCTTCAGGTGGGTTCAGTACATGCATGTTGAAGTGTACGTGGGTTTCTATGAGATGAGAAGTAGTGATAGTAGCAAAAAACTTTATTGAGAAAACAGACCTGAACAACAGCTGCAAAGCAACTGCTTATATGTATTCCTGAAGGCTTGAGCCCCTCCCACTCTAAACGTGATTGGCTGTCTAAACTCCCAAGCAGCTACCATATCGCATTAGCCCATGTTACAACACAATAATTAAACCTCTGGTGTTATTAAGGAACCACTGGAACATAAGACCAACCTCAATATATACAAACCTCCACACATACAAAGTTGTAAGCCTGCACAAAGTGGCTATACCAGTAGAAAGAATGGAACTTCAAATAATTGGCCAACTCACTGTTAAAATGTATATTATTATGCAGTGTAATAACCACAGGCTTGATTGCCGGGGCACATTCGTTGATATAATGCCTGCAATTATAATGAGGGGAAAAAAGAATCCAACAGGAGTACCAACTAAAGCAAACAATAAGACAAAAATTCAAACATGTTATTAAGATACACAGAACCCCTTAGCAAGAGAAAAAGCCTATCACGCTCTTAATTGCTGGTGTCTATTGCTGCTTTGCTATTCTCCCCCCCCTTAAACTCCTTAGAGGTTTTAGTCCATTCAAAAAGGAAAATAGTGCATTAATGAATGTCTTAATGAAATCACCCTGGTAGTAATCCAAATTCTGCTTCGACTCACAGCTTCAGTTGGTTTTCTGTCTTGCTGTACAATAATTGCATGCTAATAGCACCACCAACATGGCTGTAACTTTGAGTAAATGATTAGGTTTCAGAACTTCAGGCAATAGTGGGGAGCTGGTTTACTTGTCATAAAGTAGGTAAGTGTCAAAGCTGTCTTTTGGAGATTTAAGGATCTCAGGTAATTATTATTATTATTTTGTTATAGAAGCTTGATTCTGAAAGGATTGGTATTCACCTGTAAATGCAATTAAAACTATGAGGCTCTTAGTATCATAATTTCTAATTCAGAGTGTACAAAGTGCTTTGCAGTTCTTACTTCATTCATCTTCACAGTTACTGGGCAAATGTAGCCTCGATTAAGGGAAATGGCTTATCTAATGGTGTCCCAGGAACTAAGAAGATTCATGGCTTTGCATGATCTGCAAATGCCCAGCCCCGACCAATGTGCTACAATAGACAGACACTGTATATACTTGCAAGCAGCTTAGAATGTCACAAACTCTTTTTACAATATTCAGGTAGGTAGCCGTGTTGGTCTGACGCAGTAGAAATATATCAAAAAATTGTCTGGTAGCACCTTAGAGACCAACTAAGCATTTCTTTTTTCAGCAGCAACTGATGAAAATATAAATACATTATAGTTACAGTGACACCTTCCTCTTCAAGCATAGTCATCCCACTGCCCTATGAATAGTTTCTTTAAGTTGCTCCTTGCACACTGGATATTTGCAGATTTCAAAAAAAGTGCCACAACATTCCACTTTTGCACATTAAAATAAATAAATAAACGTTTTGCTGACATAATTTTCTGCACTCAAAACTTCCCCTATTATTTTCTGCATGTATGTGCATGTGTACAGAAGGACAAGAATGTCTATGAGTCTCTGGTTCCTTCCAAACGTTTTAAAATTCAGATCAGCTTTTCAAAATATTGCACTAGAACCAGAAAAAAATAAATAAATCTCAATATGGTTATAGTACAAAATACAGGCAATTTGCATCATATGTGAGGGTTCAGTTCCAAGGAATATGTGTATACACAAAAGTCGTGTATAGCCAAAATTATCCTTAGGGATAATTATCTCCTTAGGGAGAAGCTGGAAACCCCAAGCAGACCCATAGATTTTAAGCTCTCAGCCTTTTCCCCAGGCAAGTCCTGCTCAGCTTGCTCTGTAAGCAACACAATGGCTCTGAGAGTAGTGGAGATACTCTGGGGAGCTCTCATGGTACAATCCAACTTCATGCAAGATCTCACGAGAGCATCCCCACAACTACCAGAAGCAACGTGTCACTGGCCAAAGGCACCCAATGCCAAGGCGTGCCAGTCAGGACATGTCCATGGGGAATAGTCAAAGCTCCTTTTGCACCAAGTCCACTGGTGGTCGTTTCCCTCACCAGCCCACCTTCAGCCACATGTGGTTGAAGTCATGTGTGTTAAATGTGCATAAGATGTGGCTTTACTGTATGAACACAAACAGATTACTTTGCAAAGATGTAAAATAGTCAGGAAAAAAAATGTCATTAAGAAGATAGATGATAGATAGATAGATGATAGATAGATAGACAAAGATAGATGATAGATAGATAGACAAAGATAGATGATAGATAGATAGATGATAGATAGATAGATGATAGATAGATAGATAGATAGATGATAGATAGATAGATAGATAGATAGATGATAGATAGATAGATGATAGATAGATAGATAGATAGATAGATAGATAGATAGATAGATAGATATAGATAGATAGATGATATAGATCGATATAGATAGATAGATAGATAGATAGATAGATAGATAGATAGATAGATAGATAGATAGATAGATATAGATGATAGATATACGGTAGATGTAGATAGACAGATAGATAGAAGATTATGATAGATCGATCGATTGATAGATGATAGATAGATTGATATATCGATCGATCGATAGATAGGTAGACAGACAGACAGACAGATGATAGAAGTTTGACCTGAAATAAAACATCGCAGTATGTTGTATTTATGTTAAGTGTTCTAGCCAGCATTCCATTGCTACTAAATATCCTCAGTTGTCTTTGAGCTACTTTCCCCCTTCCCCTTTGGTGTATTGTACTTCTGCAAACCTTGAGTTTTTTCCCCCAAACCTACTGATATTTCCCACCTATGTATGTATTTTTGGTTTCATGTGTCCACACTAACTCCTGCACTTAAAGAAATAGTGGGTTTTGCACGTCCGCTGCAAAAAGAGAGAGAGTTTCTATAGAACTAGAGTTTATCATTTACATAAAGATATGGAGGAATATTTGGGAGGGGCACCCCAGTTTTCACTGAATAAAAAGCTGCATTGAGAGTTCACCAAGGCTGTGTGCCTGATGCACATTTAAAGCAAATCACCCCACAAGGAATCCTGGAAATTCACAGATGCTACAGTTCCCAGTACCCTTAATAAACTAGGTTAGCCAAGATTTGGGTGTGTGTGCACACTTTAAAAATATGGCGTGTATGCACCCCAGTTCAGTACCACTGTTCCAGAAATGAGAAGTAAATGCCTTATAGCAGATATGGAGAACTGTGATCAACCCAATTCCAATAAGCGGCAAACAGCAATGCCAAGCTCAGGGATAATCGGGACATATGCATATTATATGATGTCATCCTAACAAAATGTGGTCTTCTCTCTCCCACCCCTGCCCATCCCCATGCCGCTGCAGCTGCCACCACCAAGATACCCCAAAGGAGGAAGAATTCTCAAACACTTCAGTTTGTGCATTTTTTGCATCTTTGATGCATTTTGTGAATGCAGGCCAATAGTCACTGTAGCTAAGTGATCTCACTGGATCACTAGGGACAGGGGTGGTGCTGCAGCCTAAACCACTGAGCCTCTTGGGCTTGCTGATCGGAAGGTTGCCGGTTTGAACCCCCATGACGGAGTGAGCTACAGTTGCTCTGTCCCAGCTCCGGCCAACCTAGCAGTTCTAAAGCACGCCAGTGCAAGTAGATAAATAGGCACCACTGTGGTGGGAAGGTAAACGGCGTTTCCGTGTGCTCTGGCTTTCGTCATGGTGTTCCATTGCACCAGAAGTGGTTTAGTCCTGCTGGCCACATGACCTGGAAAGCTGTCTGTGGACAAACACCGTCTCTCTTGGCCTGAAAAGCGAGATGAGCACAGCAACCCCATAGTCACCTTTGACTGGACTTAACTGTCCAGGCGTCCTTTACCTTTTTTTTTACCTTATCACTGGAATGAGCCTAAGTTAAAGCAGTTTATACAGCAGGATTCTTGTGTCTCACCTCTTTAGCAACAGCAGCCCTACATCTGTTGATAGCAAACAGATGCCTTCAGGAGTGGGTTTGTTTAGCTAGGAAGAGACTTGGGAATCTCCTGCTTAGGGAAAGCATGACATTCCAGTCAGGAGCTGCCTGCAGTCGGCTTGATAGCAGCCAAGTGGTCTTACAGCCCTCCGGAGAGCAATACATCCTACAAGAGACACCAGTAAGGAAGAGCACATTTTTCTAAGAGTGCTTGTGTTTCCATAGCGATTAACAATTTCAGCCCCTAGGAGGATTCCTGCCCCTTCATCCTGCCGTCTCTTACAAAAATTTTGCCAGGATAAATCTTTCCAGCCCTTGAGGAAAGGTTATGTGATTGCATCAATATTTGACTTTTCTTTCCTATTTTCCACTCCCTACATTTCCCCCAAATAAGAATATTAATGGGTTATGAAATAACCGTACCCAGAGTTTTATCCCTGACTGCCTCCCTCTGTAACTGATCTACTGGAGGTTATGTAGAATGAAGAAATGATATAACATGAGCTTCCAGCAAGTGCTGCTTATGGCCTGTACCCAATAATGAACTTAAATCCTTCCAGACAATGTAAATAGATACTTAAATTATCTCATCTTGGCTCTATTCATCCATTTGCCTCAAAATAAGATTTAAATTCAAGGTTGAATTGAACCCTTAAAAGCCTGTTTTATTTGCTCACACGTGTTTTAAATATGACACTCTTTTTCCACACTGCGTTCTTCATAAGGGAAGAATTTATCCAGCTCTTCTGTGCCATGAAAACATCAATACAGACCCCATTTCTCTCACAAAAGACTTGCCACTTTAATGTTTTACACAATCCCTACCCACCCGTCTCCATACCATGTCATGAAGTTATATATTTTGCAGAACAGCATTCCTTTTTCCTCTATGAATTCTAAAACAGGGTAATATTAAACTTTATCAAAAAGATATATGGCAAAAACTTGGAAAGAATTTTGTTTTTTCTGCACAGTGTTCCAAAGTTGCTGTGTATAATACAGACAGGCTAAGGTATGTGGGCTGCTGAGCTCCAAATATTTTAGAGTGGGGAGTTCAAATACTATCTTAATTAGATATAGTTAGGTGTTGGAATGAGGGGAAAGGGAGAAATAAGAGAATGAAGGGTGGCTGGAAACATCTCCATCTCTAAAGTGCATGTGTGTGCTCTCTCTCTCTCTCTCTCTCTCTCTCTCTCTCTCTCTCTCTCTCTCTCTCTCTCTAAGTTGGTTCAATAACCATTCTGTTATGTACTAAGCTTGAATTATAGAAAAATAGGCAGGTAGGATCCTAGAATGCAACAACTGATTGGCTTGCAGGAGAAGACCAATCAGGCTCCAGGAGGGAAGCAGAATCAGCCAATCAGAGGGGACTCGTTGTGTAAATAATATACAGTATATAAAAGCCTGAGGTTTGGGGGGAAATTCAATCACTGTTTTACAAGCTGCAATAAAGAGCATGAAATCACTGCTGGACTCTAAGTACATTTCACAGTCAAATTTAATACAAAATGAAGTAGGCCTTTTTCATATCCAAGGATTTACCTGAAATTTTGATAGATTATAGCAATGCTGGATTAAGCCAATAAGAAAGAAAGCCAGTTGCAGCAAGGATGAGTCACACAAAGCAGAACTGAAAAGTTTCAGGTTTGTCAAATGCCATCCTTTGGGGAACAGCTCCCTGCCTGCCGCATCTACAGGGAGCAAATGGTTCCACTCAGGAGTTAAAGACATGGTCTGTCAGCTTTGGACAGTTACAGGTTTCTCTTCTTCTGGAATATAAGAGCTGGGAATGTGGATAATTCCTCAGTTACAAGCCAGTCAAGTCTAGGGACCCAGGCTCTCATAGACTTAATTTGCAGCCCAGCAAGACATCACAGCTTGTTTCTGAAAATTAAAACTTCCTTTCTATTGATTCTTTATTAGCATTAGCAGGGATTGTGAGTCGTTTCAGTAGAGGTTCCTTTGTTTAGCAGCTGACTCCAAAGCTAAAGATTTGCCTTCTACTAGCATAGTCCCAGCTTATTGCATTATTATAGCATGACCACTTCTGCTGCTTGTTTCAGACAACAAAATTATGTACCAGAGGGAAGAAACATTATGGAATAGCACAGCAATTTAAAAACACAGATTTCACAGTACTGTGCTCTCCAAGTGAAGTAAAAACCAACATTTGTAGGAAAGAAGCAGGCGAAAGCCACAGTTATTATGGAAACTGCTGAGCAAGTGGGAATTCTGTCCATACATAAATATTAAATACCAAAGAGATCTCAGTAAATGCTGGAAGGGGCTGAGTTAAGATGGGCAAAAGCCAGAGCAGGCTCATATGAAAGCATATGTTTGTCTGTTTGCACTACATGCATCTGTGAAAGAACATAGGGTATCAGTGAAGGTGAAAATACAAGCCTGTGCCTAGATTTCAGTTTTCTATGGGGCCCCCTCCCCTATTTTATAAGAAGCATTTTGGTATTTAAACACAGTTTCTAGTATTTAATATCCTTGGCGGTTTTTCATAGAAATCTCTACAATTACTGTATTATTTATTGGGAGTTCATTTCCCAAGCTGGTCCTTTGGCTGCATATGTAATTAGGCAGTATTTTAAAAGACAACTTTTATTAAAATGTTTTATTTCCCCATTAGATTATCGTCTCTCGAGTGAATCATTAGGCAGATTTTTAAAAATTTGTATTATTGACCCAAGTGAACATGTATTATGCACACTTATGAAAATACATAATTAGCCTTTTAAAGGGGGAAAAATCCAACTTAACCTTATGGATTTAACTGACTTAGAATATTATTAAAACTTGTTCAGCTTATTTATAGAACTATGAACATTATTTGAGTGGAATTTCCCCAAAGTATAAAAGGATTGTGATCCATGATTCATTGTGTTTAATGCTTAAATAGCTGCCTCCTTTTATATGGCCACAATTTTGAATTCATTCTATGTGTTTAAATAGTGGACATGCATATGGCATCTTAAAAAGCAGAGACATCACCTTGCCGACAAAGGTCTGTATAGTTAAAGCTATGGTTTTCCCAGTAGTGATGTATGGAAGTGAGAGCTGGACCATAAAGAAGGCTGATCGCCGAATAATTGATGCTTTTGAATTATGGTGCTGGAGGAGACTCTTGAGAGACCCATGGACTGCAAGAAGACCAAGCCTATCCATTATGAAGGAAATCAACCCTGAGTGCTCACTGGAAGGACAGATCCTGAAGCTGAGGCTCCAATACTTTGACCACCTCATGAGAAGAGAAGACTCCCTGGAAAAGACCCTGATGTTGGGAAAGATGGAGGGCACAAGGAGAAGGGAACTACAGAGGATGAGATGGTTGGACAGTGCTCTTGAAGCTACCAGCATGAGTTTGACCAAACTGCGGGAGGCAGTGGAAGACACGAGTTCCTGGCGTGCTCTGGTCCATGGGGTCACGAAGAGTTGGACATGACTAAATGACTAAACAACAACAACAACAACAATTTTGAATTCATTCTATGTGTTTAAATAATGGACATGCATATGGCCAGATTGTTGCTATCTTAACATGGAGGGACCCAAACATCTCCGGAGATTCAACTACATGGAAGAACCTGAATTTGTTCTTCCCTATTACAAGTTATACTTGCTGCTACCTGGCAGTGATTTACTTCAGCACGATTCCTCGAAGCGAGTAGAGTGATCCTCATATTTATGCTTCAGAGTTGGATTAACTATTAGCAATGTAATTGCCAGCCGCTTGCCAATGACTACTGATTTCATTTGCTGAAGTGGCATGCTTAAATGGTGATTTGAGACACAACTTTCTTGATAGCAAAAAAGTTGGCCAAATCAAGAAAACCACAGATATGTTCACTAGGCAACAGCAGTAGGTATAACTTAAAAGTAGCCTTTAGAACAAAATATGGATATCAAAAGTCTCCCCCCCCCCACCCCCGCATGCACATGGTGGATTTTCTTTGCTGATTGTTAGTAACAAAGATGTTGACCTTTAACGGAGTGGGATGCTATTGCTAAAGGTATTTCTTGGAAGATGGGATGTGCAAGTATTATGAGGGTGCATTTTTATCTTAAGTCATCATTGTTATGTGAAATCACAGGACTACAAACCGATCAAAGTGATCTCGATTTTCCAACTGCATTTCTGATAATTTCTAAAACTCCTAGCTTCTCAAACTACTGTAGTGAAATATTGTAGTCATTTTGTGGAGTTTGCAGACAGGTCTCTTTTTCTCCATTTGGGATTAATGTGTGATATTCACTTTGTGCTCTTAGTTCTGTTGCACCAGCAGAGATCTCCACTTAGAGAAGAAGAAGGGAGACCATTTTTGCCAATTTCCCTTGTCCCTGGCAGCCCCTAACACTCCCTGAAAATCTGTTTTAGAGAATTGGGAGACTCTCCAGTACAGATTCTCACGGGTGCTGTGGGAGGGGAATAGGCAAAGAATTGCCTTCCCTCCTCTTCCGTTGGTAAATATCTCCCACTGGATCAGAACCTTGTGTTCTTATGCAAGGGCACCAGTTTGATATCACATAATGTACATTATGAATGAAAGTCATTCAGCAAACTATGCTGTGCTTTTGATTGTAAGGTATAAATAATAAGTGTTCTTTAATACGTTGCTAATTTCAAAGAATCAAGTATCTCCTCAATATCACTGTGTAACATCTACAGTATGTTTCACAAGTTAGGCGGTCCTTGACATCTCTTCTCAGATGAATAGTCTTGATTTCTTTCAGATGTGCTCTTCAAAAAAATGATGGTGCTGCGATAGCTACCATGGGACTGTTGGCAGAATGTAGTGAAACTGACTGGCATGATAGATTGACAGTTGTGTCATTTATGAAATGGTGGACAATTTGTATACCACCCAGTATTTTTCAGAACTACTGCATAGATTTTGATTTTGATGATGACGATGAAATGGTCTATACATTTTGTTAAATAAATAAATGGATAAATCTGATGCCTGGAGGTGCTTCCTAAGAGGCCAGGAGACCTTCTTTCTGTCTTGAGGATTCTGGACAGAGAATCAGTCAAGTTCAAAGATGAACATAGTCACTGGTTGCTGACCGACCTCTAGTCATCTGCTTGATGACTGGGGTTGGTCAATGGCAAATTGCACTATTTAACTTACTCTGAATTAAGATGAGGAATCCTAGAGCTGGGAATATATGTGTGTGTCTGTGTGCTCTTCGCATCCTATTAAACATTCAGCTCTCATTCTTGTTTTAATAGCTCTTTTATACAAATGGCTGTTGAAACTAAACAGCACGGTTGCCTTCTTATTGATTGCCATTTCTTAAGCTATTTAGAATTTTCCCTCTTGCATTTCTGGAGACTGCAGAGAGCTAGGAGATGTGGCACTGCAGGGGAACAGATGACAAAGTGGGTCACAAATGTGGTCTCTAGCTCTAGCTCCCTCTCAATACTTTTTTTTATCTTTATAAAATCCGAGGAATAAAGAAAATGCTTCATAAAAATCATTTCAAGCATAACACTACAGGAAAAAGATGACTTAAAATGGAAATCCTAGGGCTAACTCATCCTTCATCTGTTATGTCAACTATGAATGGGAAAATGTATCCATTTTAAATGGTTTTATACATGGCTTAAATGGTTTTAATACATAATTTTAGGCAACAAATATGGATTTGTCCATATTGGACCTGTTGCATCAAACACCTGCTTATGTCTGAGCCATTTGTGCATTGTCTTTAAATCCTGAGTAATTATTTGCAAAGTGATGTGCAAAAAAAATACATTTGAATATATAATTTCTGCAGTATAATTGTGTATATATCAATATAGACATATTTTTTTTAAAGTTCTGTGCATTGTTGTATGCATCTTTTCATGAGCTGCTTACTTTTGGAAACATTGCATATACTCATATAATATACTTATGTATATAGCAATATAATAATGCACATAATATGTGAGCATTTAAAGAATTTTAAGTGGGTGTTTTGTGTAAAAAACCTCTCGCTTCTTGTCAAAATCAAGGAGCAAAATGGGAATTAGAAAAAAAAGAAATCCATGCAGATAGCTTGGCCTTGAGATTTTAAGAGAATTCCATCCCAGTTGTCAGCACAACTACTTTGGCATCAAGTACAAAGAAGGAAAGGCACAGTTGGATTAACAAGAAGAAATATCCTAGCTCAGATTCCTTGGCATAGAGCACAGTGGTGTATTGAAGGGAGAGGATAGCTCAGGGAAATTTTTTTTCCAGAGCAGTAGCAATGAAATCATCTTCCAGAGCACCAGGTTTACTGAAGGAGCCTCTTGCTGTGGCAAATGAATGAGATGGTGATAAATATTTCAGATTTGTTTGTGACAGTGGAAGTCAGAAAATGATCACACAGAGGGCGGATGGGGTTTTATTTTATGGGAATCCTACTTTCCACAAGCAGTGTAAATGGTAACACTTTGTTGAAAGATCATTTGCATTTTTCATTAAAAACTAAAAATTGCATTTTACCTGCCCAAAGATCTTCTGTAAAAGCTCAGTGTGTTTTGCTATCTGTTTACGAGTCAGTAGAACCAAGTTTGATAGAGCTTACTCCAAGAAACTATGCATGGGATGGTAGCTAAACTGATGCTAATAAACAGACTTACAGATGATGATGATGATATTATTATTATTATTATTATTATTATTATTATTATTATTATTTATTATTTCTACTGCACCCATCTGTTGGGTTTCCCCAGCCACTCTGGGCGGCTTCCTACAAAAGATTTAAAATACATTAAAACATCAGTCAGTAAAAACTTCCCTAAACAGAGCTGCCTTCAGATGTCTTCTAAAAGTCAGATAGTTGTTTATTTCCTTGACATCTGATAGGAGGACTTTCCACAGGGCGGGCACCACTACTGAGAAGACCCTCTGCCTGATTCCCTGCAACCTCACTTCTCACAGTGAGGGAACCGCCAGAAGGCCCTCAGAGCTGGACCTCAGTGTTAGAAGCTGAACAATGGGGATGGAGATGCTCCTTCAGGTATACTGGCCGGAGGCTGTTTAGGGCATTAAAGGTCAGCACCAACACTTTGAATTGTGCTGGGAAACATTCAGGGAGCCAATGTAGATCTTTCAGATGTATATATATATACTCACACAAGTCTGAGGTCTACATTTTTAAACTCTAATCGGGGGTGTGCCATTGGGGGCTGCCAGGATAAGCCTCCACTTCACAATTTACCACTGTACTGATTCCTAACATACATCCCTTGAGATGCCAGTTCAAGGCCCACGGTTATAGGTCAAGTGATAAAAATAATAATAATAATAAAAAAATTTATTTATACCCCACCGGGTTCAGAGCAGCCAACAACAAATTTAAAACACTTAATTGATGCAACAAAAAACAGCATAAAATACAATATAAAATGTGAATAACAATAAATTCAGAATTCAAAAATCAATTTAGGGGGGAAATCCATCCAATAAACATTAGATGATCCCTAGGGCTAGCTGACTAAATTAGTCCGATTTGGGCCAGCGAAGAGACCAGGCAAGAATTAGCTGTGGGATCCCAGAGTGGGTAAACTTCATAAAAAGGGGAGTGGGGGAAGGAAGGGGAATAAAAGATGAGTGGTTAATTTTTCATTCTAGCCACCTTCATGACATAATGCATCGGGGGGGGGGTGTCACCATACATCTGTGGTAAGTGCTTGGCATAAAGAAATGGCAAACTCTGGCACCCGCCTAAAAGGAACTTAGATTGCAGATAGGAAATATCTGTGCAGAGCTGCTGCCAGAGCAGGTAGCACTCTGATCATCTTTCTGCTATCTAGTGCAGTCCTCCTTTGGTTTGAATTGCTTCTCTTTCTTCTGAAATAGCCATAGCTACAGTGCTGGAAGTCTTTTGTCCCTAATATGCCTGGAGAAGAAACCTTTCCCCCTGCTGCTCATCTCAATCCATGTTCTTATGAAAATTGCTCCAAGGGGGCGGGGGGGACAAAAAACCCCAGGACTCTCATATTGAAATAAAATACGTTCAGTTACACTGAAGATCTTTTTCTTTCATTCCCGGAATCATAGTCTGCGATTGCAGAGGGACTACTGCAAGTTTATACTGTTGGAAGCAGTTGTATCACATCACATAAATTTTCACTTTGACACACCGAAGACAGTCTAACATTATGTGATTTGATTAGTTGCAGACAAGGTTAATTGATAATCTGCTTCTTAAATGAGAAATGTCAGTATTGCAGTGTTTCTTATCCAAAAGCACATCCAGGCGGCTATTGTCGAGCACTCTTTTTATCGCCACCTATTGTGAGCTCCTCCCAAACCCATAATGCCCATAGACTGTAATTTATATGTAAATTGAACTAGTCGGGAGGACCATGCTGATGTGAATCTGAGCACAGACAAAAGCCCTAAACACCGCGGAAAATGTCAAAAAGAGGAGTGAGGAGGCTGGCAGAAGATTGAGAAGTTGATCAGTATGTGTGCTGATAAATACAAGAGATTAATAATAACCTAAGTTTGGGGAAATGGAAAGGAGAGGAGAGAGGTGACTAGGCAAGTAAGGGACTGAAGTAGGAAACAATATTTATTTTTGAAGAATCGTCAGTGACAGGGCTATACCTAGGCTTGTAGCCAATGCATGGGCTCTTTTAGAGGGGGAGACTCCCCTTCTTAATGCTACTGCTGCAATACTCTATGGAGACTTACCCTTGATAGATTAGGGTTCCATGTGTGTTGGAGGTTCTAGGGTTGAGTGCAAATGGGCCTCTCTATTCAGCACTCCATTCTCATGCGTCCAGAACTGGGGGAGCTTTTTGGCAATTTGGGGGTGCAGCCAGCTAACAGCCATGTCTTCCACCAGAATGCCCTGTGTGTAGCAGAATTCCAATGCATTGGGGCGGGGGGAGCAAGGGAGCCAGTAGCAGCTGGCAACAAATAGGAGCTATGTTGCTATAAAAATACAGGAAGAAAAGACAGTTGACTGCGCTGCACTCCATGACAAACTGCTCCGCAAAGCTGCTCGATTACTAACATGCTCAGAAACACCGAACTGAGAGCAGCATAGGATGGAAGCGTTCCCATTTTCTTCTGTGCCGCTTAGAAGGTACATGACATGCAGTTATTGAACGAAGATTTTCCTATCACTGCATGCCCAGACTGGGCAGAGAAGCTTGGCCAATTCAATTTCTGAGTTCCCTGCAGCAGTTAAAAGGAACAGCACCTTCAGCCCTGATCAAACCATTTTTCACAAGTGTCTGAGCTTAAGGGAACCGGGGTATTTTAAATGTGGCTTATTATTGTTGTTGTTTTCTTCCACCACTTTCCCATTTCACCTTCCCTTTGATAACAAAATGTTTAAAATCATGTAACATAATCATTTAGCATGGTAATATATCTGGAAGGGGAAAAGTCAGAGACACTGCCGACTGATGTAAGGTGCCGTCAGAGGAACCAAGAGATGTATTATGATTAGAAATACAGCCAGAGACTTTAAGACTTTAATGATAAAGAGATTTGGGTACTCTGGCTAAATTCCATTATTGCAACACTTCTAAAGAGAGTTCACACAATTCCAGCACCCTCCCTCTCCCCCAGATGGGTCTCTTTCCCTCCTTCTTCAGCAGAATAATTGGGGCTTTGCAATTAGTCTTGAGAATGTGGGGGAGGACAGAGAGGAACAAATAAATGTAGACCGCTGGCCGAAGCAATTCAAAACAGAAGCTTAATGAAATGTGAGGTGATGCATCAGATAAAAGTTGATAATAATTATGGCATATTAGAGGAAAGGCCACAGTGTCCTTTCTTCCTTTCCTTTTGAAATTCATTCCTCTTTCTTATCAAAGAAGAAGAAGATGACGAAGAAGAAGAAGTTGTGAACACAAAGTCACCTTGCAATAGTGGTTAAGAGCGGTGGACTCGTCATCTGGTGAACCAGGTTCGCTTCCCTGCTTCTCCACATGCAGCTGCTGGGTGACCTTGGGCTAGTCACACTTGGATTTGGATTTGATATCCTGCTTTATCACTACCCTAAGGAGTCTCAAAGCAGCTAACATTCTCCTTTCCCCTCCTCCCCCCACAACAAACACTCTGTGAGGTGAGTGGGGCTGAGAGACTTCAAAGAAGTGTGACTGGCCCAAGATCACCCAGCAGCTGCAGGTGGAGGAGCGAAGACGCGAACCCGGTTCACCAGATTACATGTCCACTGCTCTTAACCACTACACCACACTGGCTCTTCTCTGAAGTCTTCAAAGTCTCTGAAGTCTCTCAGCCTCACTCACCTCACAGAGTGTTTGTTGTGGGGGAGGAAGGGAACGGAGATTGTTAGCCGCTTTGAGACTCCTTAGGGTAGTGATAAAGCGGGATATCAAATCCAAAAACTCCATCAGAAGGAAAGGAAATTATAAACATAGCTGGAAGGTGAGGGTGTGTATGTGTATGTATTGGGAACATTCAGTGGTAGTGGGGAAAGGCAACCTTTACTGCTCTGAGCGTTGCTCTTCTGACCTCACACAATGTGTGCTAAGCCCTACAGACTATTGTTGGGCAATAAACTGCAAAGGGATGGGCATGGAAGCCAGCTAACTTAATGTGGACCTAATACAATTTTGAAGTGGAAATTCATAATAACCCAACCACCACACTCAAACACATTTTAATGACACCGGAATTGGAGGTCAAGACACAGGAAGCATAATAGCACCACTATAATATACTTCTGCCCAAAACAACCACTTCATGGCACTTCATGAGGTGTCACAACAGGAAGCTTGGAGCCTAAGCCTCAGTAAGAGATGTCCCTGTGATTGTCTCTCTCAAATACACACACAGGTGACACTCCTTTCAACCCAGTTACAGGAGAGTGAATGTTAAGCAGGCAGCAACTATAATTGCTTCTACCTTTGTCCCATGGTTAAATTGTGACACCCTCTGAAGAGTCTGCAGCAGGAGCTGGGGGAGGCATGGAGACTGTGGCTTTGAATGGGAACGGGCAGAACAGGAACAACGCTAGAAAATGAATAGATTGTAAAAGAATGAGCAAAGAGAAGAGAAATTGAAAAAAGCAAAGACTGGAAGAGGAGCTAGAAAGGAGCTGATAGGTAGTGGAGAGTAGAATAAAATAAAATAGGGAGAAGTGAGGAAAGGAGCTTCTTCTTCTTCTTTGGCAATCACTCATAGCAGTGTAAAATTGTCTTCCATAAACATGATTTTAACAGTGAGTCCGTAAGTAGAGGCCAATTCTGGATCCACACGTCCTTCCACAGTGGGGACATAGGTTTCGGGGCAGGAGTTGATCATGGTGAGGGTTTGCCAAGCGTGCTTTCCTCTTAGCACTTTTCTCCCTTGCGTCCTGAGTTCAAGTGTCTTCAAAGCCCATGACACCTTTGGTAAAGGCTGTTCTTCAATTGGAGTGCTTGCAGGCCAGTGTTTCCCAGTTGTTGGTGTTTAAACTACGTACTTTTTTAAATATAGATTTGCCTTGAGACAGTTTTTAAATCTCTTTTGTTGACCACCAGCATTACGTTTTCCATTTTTAAAGTTTGGAATAGAGTAGTTTCTTTGGAAATGATGGCAGGACCTGAGACAATGCTTTGGACACCTTTTTATTATTTTTTATTTCATCCATTTCTAATCCAGCGTTCATCAGTTAGGACCCATGGGCAGTTTGCAGCAATTGCATTAAAACAATAAAACACAGTATCCCATGTTGAAAACCATAATAACTACAACAGACGGATGACATGAGTTATGCTGGCATTGCAAAAAGCTGGGTGAAGGGGTACATATTTAAGCAGGTGCAAAAGCCAGATAGTGATGGCATGGTGCACAATTCCAAGGGGAGGGAATTCCACAACCAAGGTGCTGCAACATAGAATTCCCTATCTCATATCACTGCACAGCTCTAGTTCATTTCATCCAGATGTCATCTTATTTTCATTTCTAATTGATCTTACTGTTAATTGTTTTAATACTATATGTGAGCTGCGCTGTGTATTGAAATACAGGATACAACTTTCAATTAAATTGGTCAACTGAAAATTCAGGATAGGTGTCTTGGAATATGCACATGGCAATGACCTTCCTTTCTCTTGCTAGATAAATGCTCTGATTTCGTAATTTGCCCATATAAAAGAGGTTGTCTTCTGCAGAAGCTTCTTAAGCTACCTAACAATCCTTCTGGATTATTTCCCCCCAGAAATAGTATTAAGCACAGTGTTTACATTATCATCTCTATTGCATAAGGGGACCAGGTTTTTTGGCTTGATGGGGCATGTTTCACTAGACTTGTTTACGTTCTTGTTTGTTGCAGTTAGGTGAATCCTTGAGCTGTTTTTTTCTCTAATAAAAATTTCATATGTGTGATTCTCCTTAGGGAATTCCTCAGAAGGAGAAACAAAAAGAAATCTTTATATAGTCTCTCATCTATGATTGAAAATTCTGAGTGTGACACATCCGCTTCTGATATACTTTGAAATAGATTATCCGTTAAATAATATGTAGCAGTACTAAATAGTGTCTTAAAATATTGCTGAATAGACTTCATTAGTCTGGAAGCATTTCAACACTGGCCTGTAATTTTCTTCCCAATGTATCAAACAGTTAAACTGGTAAAATACATGTTTTGGGTGGGTAGCCATGACCACTGAGGCAGGTCATTGTGACAATGTGTAATATTATGCTACAGTTTCAACAGCTGAAGAGGCTGTGATGTTGTAACAATGGTTCTGCATCAAATGCAGCACTGTGGTGCTATGGTAAACTGTTACTATACAAAATGGAAAATTGGTACAAGGTAGGCAATAAAATGCACAACTTATCTATGAGCCATCCTCAAGTTAGGATGTTCTGACTAGTTGGTTTGGTGGTTCCAGCATGAAAATTATAGGGTATCATATGGTATGGAGTAATAACTTTCGGACAAACAAGAAAGAACTATCTGAATTAATATGGAAAACATGGATACCTCTTCCAAGAATCATGAGACCCTCTTAAACGTGGTGCAGTAAGCTGAAATGGAAGATGGGGTACTGAAAATTGGATGGAAGCACTTTCTGTGAGCATTCACTATTTTATTTTTTTCCTAAATGCCATCCTTAGGTTTCTTTATATGTGCCTTTTCATGCATAGGTGTATAAAAAGAGCTTGAATTCATATTCATGCTGTGTGAGAGATACAGGCAGAATTTTTCTTCCATTCATTTTATTCACTTTACTCTTCTTTAATTTTTCCGGGGACATCTGCATAGACTCCTAGATTACCTATCAGAAGTTATATACAGTAGAGAGAAAATTAAGTGTTAGCTGGCCTCCAGGCTGTTCACAAAAACAAGCAATTGATAGCTTTAAAACTGGCTGGTAACTTGAGTTAATTCTCCTTTTTAGCATTGCAGATCAGCTGAATATTTGTGATGGCATGTGTTCCATATTTTGAGACATTTTCTTTAAAATAGCGGGGATTCGACCATCTGATCTGAAAATAGAACATAGGGAAAGGTGAAAGGGAAATGATCAGGTTAGATAAATTGCTTTTAGGTTAATATTAATTTCCCCATTTCTCATTTGTTCAAGAATTCTTGTCCTGAAAATATTTTTAGACGATATATATATGAAATATTATCTCTGTAAATATCACAACACAAGAATAACTGCTCCTAATTTTCCTTGTTCTTTCTGTGCAGTGGGGAGAGGTTTTTTAATTTCATACATCATTTACAACTTGCTCTGGCAACAGTGCAGGGTTTTTTTATATTAGGCGTCCCTTATCAGAGGGGGAAAGTGCTGATTAATGTTTCATCTAGCAACATTTTTTACTTTGGAAGAAGATGACCATGAGTGAATCCAGATCAGGCTTCCTCAACCTCGGCCCTCCAGATGTTTTGGGACTACAATTCCCATCATCCCTGACCACAAGTCCTGCTAGCTAGGGATCATGGGATTCCAACTCCTACTTTACACATTAAACACTCACTTCCGTCTGAGACTCAGGAAACACCATGACAGGAAATGAGGCTGCCATCAGGAGTAGCAATGGAACTGATAATTCACTGTGCTAGAGAAGAAACTAATATATATATATATATATATATATATATATATATATATATATATATATGCAGGTTTTGGTGTCCTCGGGTGTCTTCCCGTGTAAAAGTTGGGGTGTCTAGGCGACGTTTCGACGAGGTCTCACTCGTCATCTTCAGGCTGGTGCTTTCGGCTTCTTGTTACTGGAACAGAGCTCTGTTCCAGTAACAAGAAGCCGAAAGCACCAGCCTGAAGATGACGAGTGAGACCTCGTCGAAACGTCGCCTAGACACCCCAACTTTTACACGGGAAGACACCCGAGGACACCAAAACCTGCATTCCTGTACCCGTGAAAATCTACGAAAGCATATATATATATATATATATATATATATATATATATATATATATCCTGTTAGTTTCACAAACTGTTTAGGGGTATGCGTACCCATGTGTCCCCCTGGATAAAAAACGCTGATTCATTCTAAGGCTGCTGTTGCACCTGAAAGCGAGATGAACGCCACAACCGCATAGTCGCCTTTGACTGGACTTAACCATCCAGGGGTCCTTTACCTTTTTAAAAAACAAAACAACAACAACAAAACCCAACATTTTTGTGCCTTCTAATGCTTCAGAAGCATCAGCACCACTAGTTTATTTCCAAGAGAGCAGCCATGCACAAGTTCAACAGTGGCCCCTTACCCTTTCTTGGGTCGGTGCCTGTGGCAGCCTCTCATACTCAGCCACCATCCCCGGGCAGTGAGAACAGAGCGCACATAGCTAGGCAGCCATTAGAGGAATTCCCCTTGGCTGCCTGGGCAGCTGGCTCAGGTTTCCGCTGGCTGCTGCATCTCAAATTGGCCAATCAGTGGCACCTCCGAGGGGGCGGGTGCATGCCTCACCGGCTGAGAGGCCATTGGCCGCGCACGTGCCCTCACACCTGGTAGCACTGCCTGCCTCAGCAAAACTACTCAGACTTATTTACCAGGCATCTGTGGTGATGACATTTTAGAAACTCAAGGGATTTTCTAAGGCATCTCATTGCCAGATAATACATTGCCTGGCTAAAAGGAAGAGAGAGAAAAAACATTGATGAAATTGTAACATAAGTGAGGCAGCAACCTGCAGAGAACCCACAATAAAGTGATCAGTTGGTATTTCAGAGAACGACGTATAAATGAAACATGAACTACTTCCATACTACAAATCCCAGTTCCTTTGTCCTCTGCGTTCCGAGCGGTATGTGGTTCTTGTTTCACAAACAGTGTTGGCAGCAGTAAATCATCATTTCATGCTGGGAGTGGTCTCCTGAGAATGCATTACACAACTTGAAATCCTATGGTCACGCAGCTGGAAGTTCCACTGAATTCAGTAAAGCTTACTTATGAGTAAACATGCTTCTGATCTTGCTTTCAGATCAGACCTAGGGATGCCAAATGTTCTTATCTGCAGGCTACAGAAATGCCATTGTGCTTTTATAGGGGAGTCATTAATCTGTTTGTGTGTGCTTTTTTATTATATGTTTTGCATTCTCATTTCGTATTTTTATGCTGTGAGCCACCGTGTGATCTTTGGGCAGAGGGCAGGATGCTTTAGGAAGCATTAGGATATTTTAGGAAGCATTAATAAATAATAATAATTTCTTGTTGTTGTTGTTTTATCCTGCAAATCCTGTGGAAGAGAAATGATGCCCTTTTTACTTTTGTAAATAAATCCCAGTGCAGGTAAGCAGGCAGTGTGAGTAGGCAGCCAGCGTACAACAGGTAGCACAAACCTGACTGATGAAGCAAGTAACAGACGTGTTGACATTAGCTCAACCAGCAGCAGTGGCAACCACCTGGTGATGTGTTTGTTCTATTTCTGGAAAACCGCAGAGCATATGGCCAGCTAAAAACCCTTTTCATGTCACTTTGGTGTTAGTTCTGTCTGGGCAAACTCAGTCTGCTTTGCGATTAGTAGAATATATATTTCCCCCCGTGATGAAATACCTCCAGGTGTGTTGGGCTAAGAAAAATAATAATCCTTTGATGTATGAGGAACTGTGGCTTTGGCACAGGCTCCTGCCAAAACGGTTATTCTTTCATTCAGTTGTCCACCAGCCAAGATGTCCTCAGAGGGTGTCTTTAGGGCTGCTGTCATTATCAGAGACAGAAAACTTTGCTTTGTGCAGTGTATAAGTGGAGCATCTTGCTTTTTTAACAGATGAATTGGCAAAATATTTCAGATTATCCATCTGTTCCTCTAATTCAAGCTGTTGTCTTTCCCAGTCTGCTATAAAACACAGACTACACGCTCTTCGGTATAGAAACATCACCTTTGCCTTGGCACCATTGACAACCAATTCTCTTCTCAAAGCATACAAGCAGCATCAAGACCCACGGAAATAAGCAGGGCATTGTGCTGCTGGTTTCTTTTTATTTTGGGAATAAGGGGTAAGGGTGTTTGCCACAGTCTCTAAAGACTGCAGACTGGCATAGCTACATTACTCAAAATAACTACATTCTCTCCCCATCCCACAGCGCCTGGTTCCTTATTTTACCTGTGCATCCAGCATAGAAAATACTATTGTGTGAGATTCAAAGTGGGAGTGCAAAAATGGAGGACTTTTCATCCTTTGGGTCTTTTTCCAAATTTAAATCCCCTTCCCAAAATGCCATTTTACCCATTGCACATCATTTTCATTTAATAATAATAATAATAGCACTCAGCAAAGACAGTTTAAAGAAACCAAAACAGTAAAGATAGACCACAATAGTTACAGTGCTATTCTATTATTTTTTTTAAAGGCTGTGTTTCTACCACAACAAAAAAAGTGTAATCCTGGTGCCTTAAGAAGCCAGCTAAGCATCACTGGGCTCATTAGAGATGAAGGCCTTTCTTTTTAGCTGATGCCTTTAAGGACGACATGCCTTCTACATGCTATGCCATGTCAGTGGTGAATGGGGCCAGAGTCAAAAGTGGGTGGCTGCTTTCTGGCCCAACCATGACAGATGTTTCATGTAAAGAAAATGAAGGCATGTTTTTTTTCACATGTGGTGGAATTGTAAAATACAGTGGCACCTCCGGTTGCGGATGGGATCCGTTCCGGAGCTCCAGTTAGATCACGAGGTTTTCACAACTGGAGGTGTCTCTTCTGCGCATGCGTGCAGCATGGTAGAGTGCTTCTGCGCATGCGGCAAAACCCGGAAAAATACTTCCAGGTTTGCTGTTTGCGTATCCTGAAGGATATGTAATGGGAGGTGAACATAAGTAGAGGTATCACTAGAATTAAAAATTATTGGGAAATGATTTATAATGAAATGAAAAAAAGAGTTTAAGATAACTTTTGTTAAGAGACCAGAAGCATTTTTACTAGGCATTTCAGGTCAAGATTTGCCAAAGAACTGTTTATGTATGCTACAACTGCAGCTAGGATATTGCTAGCCCAAAGATGGAAAACTGACAAAATACCAACTAAAGAACAATGGCAAGAGAAATGGCTGGAATGGTGAAGTTAACTTGAAGGACTAAGAAACAAAGACAACCGAGACTTTAAAAAAGACTGGGAACCATTTAAACAATGTAAAGAAATGGACTCACTAGTAGGATTTGACTAAACACTTACAATTAACAAAATTAATATGGAAATTATTAAAATGATGTTAAAATGACAAATCTATAATAATATACAACTTTAAAATTAAGATATAAAAGAGCAAGCAGGAGAAGTTAATAGGTTAAAAAACCAGAAGAGGAAGTTGAGGCAAGTCATCGGGTGGGGGGGCATATTTGGGAATTGTATTTTTTGTTATCTGGTGTTATTAAGATAAAAATGTAAAACTTAATAAAAATTACCGGTATTTAAAACAAAACAAAATGTTTCTATACACATGCCCATCTTCAACCATGCCAGCAATTAGCATTCATCATAGCTCAAGAACACATACCAGCCCAGCAAATACATTCGAGGAGGGTGTGGCATGGAGTCAGTGAGGGCTGTGGTCCAAAGTGAGTCCCAGTAGCTGGATAGAGAGACCTGGAGACAAATTTGGCCCCTGGGCCTGAGATTCCTCTTCCCTTTGTCACCTTACAAAAATGCTGCCTGTTAGGCTACTGTTGTTGCATACCACCCCCATCTCTGAGCTGTTAGAGATTCCAGGGGTTCCAGTCACTTACCTGGGGTTCAGTTTCCTTGGTCTGAGGGACAACGGAGACTGTGGTGTCTTTATGATATATGGTTTATTTGCACATATATAGGACCGGAGCCAATGATGGAGGGGATCACAGCATTAACACCACAGAAGGTCTTGCTTCTCCCATAGTCACTGCCTTGGCTTCAAGCAGAAATCAAGCAAGGATTGCAGGCTGACAATAAGACACAATTAAATAGTTGGCCTTATCATGTATGAAATGCTTTCCGAACAATATTCACTATTTAAAACAAAAACCAGAAAGTCAATAAAAGCAGCAGAAGGGAATTGTTTTAATGCTTTTGTTTGTTTGTTTGTTTTATATAGTGAAAGAAGTTCTGTGTTAGTTTTTGGTCAATAATGATAATAACAAGAATAACTAGTACAGTGGTACCTTGGTTTGAGAACAGCTTAGTTTATGAACAACTTGGATTAAGAACGCTGCAAACCCAGAAATAGGTGTTTTGGTTTGTGAACTTTGCCTTGGAATAAGAACATGTTTCACTTCCTGTTGAGTGTGTTCCATTTGTAAATTGAGTCCCCCACTGCTATGGGAAAGCACACCTTGGTTTAAGAACGCTTTAGTTTAAGAACGGACTTCCGGAACGGATTAAGTTCGTAAACCAAGGTACCACTGTACCTTTGAGGTATGTGAACACAGGATTGTAATTCTCTGTTAGTTAATTGGAGCATTTGATCATAATTGCAATGGCACACACGTTTAGTGAATTGAATGGTGAGGAAGGAATGGTGGATTGTTGCAATTTGTGTTGCAGTAGTTATATTGCTAACTACTGTTATGCTGTATTACTGCATCAATCTAAGGGACTGTGATGCTTTGTAAAAATTAGGAGATGTAATTGCTAATCTCTTATAGCTCTCCCTCTATTCTAACACAATGCATGAGCTTTGGATTTTTTAAAAAAAAAATCTTTAAATGCTTATTATATATTTCAGAGACATATATAAACAGGTTATATATAAACGTGTCACAGCTATATTCATAGGAAATTCTTAGTTCAAATTGTTTAAGAATATTTGCTTATATCCTCTTTTTTATATGGGGGAGGGAGGGCGGGAGGGAAGAAGGCAGGAAGGAGAAGCTGAATTTGAAAAGCCTCTGCAGTCTCCTTTGTTAGCGGCTGGCTAGTTGTGAGCAGCCAATCAGAACTTCAGGATAGCAACAACTGACATTGATTAATGGACACCTTGCAGATCCACTTAATGATTATCCCTATCAGAAAAAAAGAGGATGGCGGGTTGGGAAATCACAGTCCCTGCTGCTCTTTCTTAGAATCTTTTTTGAAAACTGGAGTTCATCCTTTATTTCTGTTGGTGCTTCTACTGTAAGACAATACAGTCATACCTCGGGTTGAATGTGCTTCGGGTTGAGCACATTCGAGTTGCGCTCTGCGGCAACCAGGAAGTAACGGAGCACGTTACTTCCAGGTTTCGCCGCTCGCGCATGCGCAGATGCTCAAAATGACGTCACACACATGCATGGAAGCGACAAAACACGACCCGTGCATGCACAGACGCGCCGTTACGTTTGCTTCAGGATGCGAACGGGGCTCCGGAACGGATCCCATTCGCATCCCGAGGTACCACTGTATAACATTTATAATTTCACCACTACAGTGGTACCTTGGTTCTCAAACTTAATCCTTTCCGGAAGTCCGTTCCAAAACCAAAGCATTCAAAAACCAAGGTGCACTTTCCCATAGAAAGTAATGCACAATCAAGACTTTTAAAAAGAATTCCTAAAACAGCAATTTAACATGAATTTCATTATCTAGCGAGACCACTGATCCATACATAAAATGAAAGCAATAATCAATGTACTGTACTATAGAATAAATAAGACAGTATTGTAGATGATAAAAATTAAAATTACCTCTTTTTTTAAAACCTGCACTGATGATAGGATGATTGGGGGGGGGTCACACAATTGTGCAGTCACACAATCAATCAGTAGCTGAACTGGGTTCCACACAGTCATAAAAACAAATGAACCGAAAAAGCCTCAAAAACAAAAATGCAAAATAAATAGCGAAAACAAAAGCCCAAACTTAATCTGTTCTGGAAGTATTATTAGGCTGTATTGTGCATATCTGAGTGTTTGTGGCATAGGACAAGATTTAAACCAGGGCAAGAGACTTCTTGGTACACAGTTCAGTTGCTACTGCACATGAGCCTTCACTGAAACAGAACTATGTTGGAGAACTTGAACGAGTCTGCATATAAACAGAGCAAAAATAAACACATTTACATTTGGTGTTCCTTAATGGTAAAGTCTGATGCTTTTCTCTTTGCAGTCTGGATCAAATGTATTGATCAGACAGTCTGTAACTCAATAAAAAATCTACATGCTAAGTTTGTTAGACCTATTACAGAAGCACTATAACCAATTGGGTAGCTAGCAAACAATTGTGCATCGAGGTCCCCAAGACACCCCCCCCCCAAAGAAAAACACAAATGACACTTAATTTTTGTTTAAGGTTTTTGGCATAATTTTGGCCACAACTTTATTCAAATTACAGCAATGTGAGTGGTTGCTTAGGCATTGGTAGCACTAACTGACCCCGGACAGGGACAGCTCTGACATTTGCACCCCCCACGAAGTCAGCAAGGGTAAGTCACCTGGGGAGAGAGACGGGACTGGGAACCATGCCTCACCTCTCCCCAGAATGCCCCCAGGGGCTTGCGTGGCCCTAGCCCCTTGCCAGGGGGTTCCGGACAAAAGCATGGCGAGCCCCTGAGTTCCTTTAATGGAAAACCCTTGAAGCAGCAGCATTTTGGAGGGGCAGGCACAGCCGAATCCATACCCCTCCACCAACCAATTCCAAGACCAATGCCTAACCGCAAACCTTACAAGTTGTAAGGACAAAATTCCTACCAGGCCCCTGCCCCAAAGCAGACGACCCCATGACAGGCATAGCAAGGTCAAGCAAACAACCTAAAATTAGGGAAGGGAGGGTGGGTGATCCGAAGTAAGCAGCGAAAAGAGGAAGTTCCTCACTGCGAGCATTGTATTTAACAAATAGGGCTGTCAATCAACAAATGGCAGCATCTAGATTTCCCCAGTAACAGCCCGCCCCTGCTTAAAGGATGGCCAAACCATTTGCCTAGTAACAGTGAGGTGTCTTGTCAGCCCTGCCCGCAACCTGTGCTCTCCATGAGGGAGAACACACTTTTTCAGAAGAGAAACTGCATGTGTACTCAAACCTCAAAAAGCTTAAAATGAATCAGCGATGGCAAGATAGATAGATAGATAGAGAGAGAGAGAGAGAGAGAGAGAGAGAGAGAGAGTTTTACCTCAGCATCATCACTTGCTGAATGTTTCTTAATGTGAAACTTATTTAGCCGCATTCTCTTTCAATCTGTTTCACTTCTTCCTAAAATCAACATGCTGATTATTGTTTCCACCACCCCCCAAAAGGTGTTTCATTAACTACAGCTATGCAAAATGTTACCAGCTTAAGTTTTCAGTGAATTAGTTTCTGTAAGGATTTTCTTGTGTCTTTTCAGTTTTTATTTCTATATGGCTTGTATCCATCAATTAATATGTAGATTACAGATGTGGTGCATTTGGCTGCAAAACTGTGACTGAGTGACTGTGACTCAACCTGACTTCCTGGGAGCACTTCCCACAATCCTATGGCACTCTTAAGCCTGAGTACACACTAAATGTTTCCCAGAAATCTTTGTAAGTGTGTGCTTTAAATGAACTTTGATGGGACGGAACCTTGACCTCATTGTCTACACCAATGGACCCAATGCTAGTCAGATCATAGCTGCCCAGCTGATATTCACAGCTTAGCTCTCCCTTTCTCAGTTGGGAAAAATATCCTCCCTCCCCAATGCTAAAGCAAGCACTGTCTGGGTCTTCTAGGTACTTTTACATACTGTACTCTCACTTCCCCAAACACTGAGACTGTTCAAGGGCCATGCCAATTCAACTCTGTGATTCTGTGATAGTTCTATGGTAGTTTGGCTTCCTTTGAAGGAGAGACCACTGAAGGTTTATGATGCTTTTGATGAATCAGATCCACTTTCTTACAGCCGTTCAAGTTATGTTGATGTTTAGTTTATTTATACGTTGCTTTTCCACCATAAATTGTACTTAGGTAAAGGTAAAGGGACACCTGACCATTAAGTCCAGTCGCAGACGACTCTGGGGTTGCGACGCTCATCCCGCTTTACTGGCCGAGGGAGTCAGTGTTTGTCCTCAGACAACTTCCGGGTCATGTGGCCAGCATGACTAAGCCACTTCTGGCGAACCAGAACAGTGCACGGAAACGTTGTTTACCTTCCCGCTGGAGTGGTACCTGTTTATCTACTTGCACTTTGACGTGCTTTTGAACTGCTAGGTTGGCAGGAGCTGGGACCAAGCAACGGGAGCTCACCCTGTTGCACGGATTCGAACTGCCAACCTTCTGATCAGCAAGCCCTAGGCTCTGTGTTTTAGACCACAGCGCCACCCATGTCCCAAAATTGTCCTTAGTTCATCATAATAAATATTGACTTACTGGCAAAAGACAAAAAAAACTAAAAACAATTTGTTGCAAAACGTATCAGTAAATGCAAATAAGTCAAAATCAACAAATGAATAGACATAGGTTGCATCTTATCACGAGAAAGAGATATAATGCTTCTATCCTTCAGCTAACTCTCAGCTTTTGCCATCGTCACTGCCTGAAAACTGCTTTTGTTTGTTCACCCAAGCACAGAGACACCTGCTTCCCTTTAGCTGAAGGAGGTGGGTTTAGTCACCTTCTCCCAACCTTTGATAGCTTTCCCATTCCTAAGCATGCTGTCTGGAGAGCTAAAAAAAATGTTTATAACAAGCCTCTTAGGTTTGTGCACTTAAGATGTTTTGTTGCTTTGTATTTCATCTTTCACAATAACTGAAAAGGAAAAGATCAGAGGGTTTCCTGCGACTGACAGTCTCCAGTCCACATTCTGCTGTACTGTAATTGTACAGTCAGAATGGCACTAAAGATAGGTTGGGTAGTAGTATGGCCCCAAACCTAATTAATCTCTTGTGTTACCTTATCAGTGAAATAAGTTGTGGCAGTGGAAGATAAGCACTTAGTAAAATGGTATTGATGGATCGTGGGATATAGCAATGGGTAGAAGTGAGCACTGCAAACTTTAGTTCTTTTTTTGTGGGGAGAGCCAAAACCAAAATAGACATTTATTTATTATGGAATTTTAACATCTATAGATTATTTTATTATGATTTCAGTGCCCACCTTTATGCAATAATGACACAGTTATTATGATGTAATAACTGGTGTAATAACTGACCTAAATATACACTCACACATATCCTGCAACCAGAACAAGGTCAAAGGGTTCCTTGTTGCATCCTGACAAAGTCCACCTTTTTAATACCTTTTCTGACAACGTTTTGCACCCTCTGGATGGATTGCCATAGCAGACTGATACATACTAAGGAGAACTCTACAGCCAGCTCTATAGGGGAAATAATAGCTTTGTTCAAAACAAAATGCATTTACTGCGGTGCTGCCTGCAGAACTCTCCAGTGGGATGGGGAATGACCACAAAGGCTAAAAAGGCTTGATTACAAGAGTGTTTCTCTAAGAAGGGGTCATTTAGTTGGATGACAACATAAACACCCGATAACCAGGTTCTGTCACAGACATAGACTTGGGCAATGACAAATATAAATGGATGTGCAGGAGGGAAATCCTGTTGATTGATAGATCCTGGCATTTTCTTCAGAGGTTTTGGTGTCCAACAACCTGGGACCTCTTTGAAACCCAGTAATGGTGATGCATAGCATTTCCATTTCTTTTTATATTGTCACTGGACTGGCACTGTCTCCATTTTACAGCTAAAAGGAGAATGTGCCACATTTATATTTAGAACTAGCATTGTATGCATGTATCTATGCATGCAGTTATTGGGGAATAAGCCCCATTGAACTGGCACATCAAAATAAACATGTACAGGATAGCACTGTTAGGGCTTGATTTAATTACAGTGGTACCCCTGGGTTAAAAACTTAATTCGTTCTGGAGGTCCGTTCTTAACCTGAAACTGTTCTTAACCTGAGGTACCACTTTAGCTAATGGGCCTCCCGCTGCTGCCGTGCCACCAGCATGTGATTTCTGTTCTCATCCTGAAGCAAAGTTCTTAACCCGAGGTACTATTTCTGGGTTAGCGGAGTCTGTAACCTGAAGCGTGTGTAACCTGAAGCGTCTGTAACCCGAGGTACCACTGTAATGTAGTTTTACAATATAGTTGTTCCAATACTTTTGTTTGTTTTAAACTTGTGTACCTTAACAGACAATTTTAAAACTTTATTACGGCACACATGCAAACATGTAAACACAATATAAAAAACTTGCAACAAAGCATGAAAGCTGAATCTATGGAAAACTGATACCACATGCTCACATTTTTGTTCACCAGCGCTACTGCAAACTTTCTAAAAGTGGATTCTGTAATCATCTGCTGAATCACAAATCATCCATGTGTTGAAACAATCAGAAAATTGCATCGCCATATATCAAGCCAAGTCTATCCAGCCTGTAGACCCATAGTTTGCAACCCTTAAAGAGTTGTGTGACTTGTACAGTAGGTGCGAGCCGCCACGGGTGTCACCACTGGGGAGGGGTAACAAAATGCCGGGCGGCACTCACCACAGGGCCTGCAGCGCGCCCGAGCCACACATCTCATCCCAGGAGAGACACAGTGGCTTGGGTGTGCGGAGACTCCATGCTGCCCAAACAGTCCCCAGCTGTAGGGTGGTTCAGTGGGAGGAGGTAGGCAGACTCCAGAGACCCCGTGGTGCGCACCTATGGGTGGCTCATCCCAACCTTACCCCGCCTTTATGGGGGCTCGCCCTGTCCCTGGGCCCCCAAGTAGCTTCCTCTGCTGCTGACTTGAGGAGTTTGATCTTTGTGATTTTTAATACAAATTTCCCTTACTGCCCCTCTCAGATTCTTTGGGCTAGAACATGGGTAGGCAAACTAAGGCCTGGGGGCTGCATCCAGCCCAATCGCCTTCTAAATCCGGCCCGCAGACGGTCCGGGAATCAGTGTGTTTTTACATGAGTAGAATGTGCATCAGTGTGTTTTTACATGAGTAGAATTTTATTTAAAATGAATCTCTGAGTTATTTTGGGGGCATAGGAGTTCGTTCATTTCCCCCCAAAAAATATAGTCCGGCCCACCACAAGGTCTGAGGGACGGTGGACCGGCCCCCTGCTGAAAAAGTTTGCTGACCCCAGGGCTAGAATGTAGTTTTCCATCAAATTTCTCACTTAACCAAATCTTGCAGTATGCTTCTCAGCTCAGAAGTGGTATCCGAATATGTTTTGAACTGCATATTTTGAAAGTAAATGTGTTTATAAATACCTATGCATTTAAATGCAAATTTAAATGCTGATATTTGAGCACTAAACAGCTTCACAGATTAATACAGAACTAGGATGGAACAGACTTATGAGTTAACATATGTGAAAGTGACATGAAGCAGAGTGATCTGTCCATTTCTAGCATAGTAAACTATTTCGTACTACGGTGAAATGGTGCTGGGAATCCAGCTTAAAACCATTTCCTTAATTACAAGTATAATTGCAAAAAAAAAAAATCAAAGCAAGAATTAGCATGTATAAAAGGGCCTAAAATGAAGCTGATGAAAAGCAGTTAACTTTTTTTCCCTAATCTTTGACTTTTAGACAATCACTTCAGCCAAACTTAATCTTGCAGCACGCAACACACGAAGACTGCAGAATACTAGCTATAGATTTTCTCTGTGCCATGGGCAGGGATTTTTCATTTCATACATCATTTGCAACTCACTGCAGTGATTCTGCAAAGTCAGTGTCTAACTCCCAAGCACAAAGTTGAAAAGAGAGAAATGGGTGTGCTTTTTAAAAAAAAATATTTGTTCCTCTAACTTCTATTATTGGGAGGTATATTTGGAAAACATTTTGCTCTCCCAGAAGTCCACCTGGCACCCCCATATCAATGATAAAATACAACATGCACCATTTTCATTGGAACACCTGTTTTTGATTGTAAAGGCCAAATAAGATTTGCCATATTGGGTTTCTCCAGAGGCCCATTGAAACCAGTTCAGTGCCACCAAGAAATCTCACAAGTAGGTGATGATAGAGAGAGCCATCCTCTGATTGTCTTTAGCATCTGTTAATCGTAAGTATGATGTCTCAAAGGATGGAGGTTCCGTTGCAAAATTATATGTTTACATTATTTTTAATTCACTTCCCAAACACCCCCAAATTCAGTATGTAATTAAAATTTAATACCACAGATTTTTTAAAACAACAGCAGCAGCAGAAGAAGAAGAGGTATGAGAACAAATCAGAGCCATCATACAAACAAAGTACCCCAATCACTCCCGCCAAAAAAGCCTGCTGTAAAAAGGAAGGGTGCAATACATCTAATGAGTCCAATCAGTGGAAGCCTGCAAAAGGACTACTGCTTGTGCATCCCCCAAAATTTGACTTGGGGAGTTGGGGAAAACCCCAGAACAGCACATGGGAAGAAGAGGGGGGATTGTTCTGTCTGCTTGCGCTGTCATAGTGTTCAGCATAGCATAAAGGGACCCCTGACCATTAGGTCCAGTCGTGACCGACTCTGGGGTTGCGGCGCTCATCTTGCTTTATTGGCTGAGGGAGCCGACGTCATGTGGCCAGTATGACAAAGCTGCTTCTGGCGAACCAGAGCAGCACACAGAAACGCCATTTACCTTCCCGCTGGAGTGGTACCTATTTATCTACTTGCACTTTGACGTGCTTTCGAACTGCTAGGTTGGCAGGAGCAGGGACCGAACAACGGGAGCTCACCCCGTTGCGGCGATTCGAACCGCCGACCTTCTGATGGGCAAGTTCTAGGCTCTGTGGTTCAACCCACAGTGCCACCCACATCCACATTGAATTATTCCTGGATATTTTAAACCACCTGCTTAAACGGGGCAAGTTCCTGAACCTGTTGCGCTTGATTCCAAAGCTAAATAGTCACCACTGAATAGACATATTCAGTAATGGCCACCATCCAGCCTAACAGAAGGTGGTATTGTGAAGAATCTTCTTACATCAGATCTTAATAATGGGAAGAAACATGTGGGGAAAGACATTGCTGGGCTTTTAAATAGTCTAGTTACTGGGCTAGTTGGTGCTTTTGTTTGATTCAATCTCAATTTCTATGTAAATATTATGTTTGATTTTCTGAAAAGCTCTTATGAGTTACTGAGACATGGTTGACCTGTTGATATTATGTTTTGAAATGTATCAAAATGCATGTTGTTGTTGTTGTTGATGATGTTATTGTTTTCAATGTATTGCTGTTATTCTTGTCTGTTTATTTAGTATAATGGAAGCTGCCTTGAACACCATTTCATTTTGTGGAAAGGCAGCGTATAAATTAAATTTGAACCAAGTATTTAAAATCACTTTCTTGGGAAAAGGCAATGGACCTGGACTATGAAGGGCTTTAACTTTTAGCACAGAACATCGAATTAATCAGTGACCAGTGGAGCTCATGAAGAATAGATGTTATATGCTCTCTATGGCTAATGCCAGCTATTAATCTGGCTGCTGCATTTTGGAGCATCTGCAATTTTTGAACAGCCTACAAGGGCAGTTCCATTTAGAGTGTATGCATTAACATGCTCAACTTTCTCTTTCCAGGAAAGAGTGTAGTTGGCAACAAACTTTCACCCTTTTTTACCTTTACCTTTACTTCATTGTGTTTACAACGGCATTTCTCATAACTGTTCTTAATAGAACCCCAAGCACCAAGGATATGCATACATGTTTTCTGTTTACAAAGGAGATGCTCCTCATTAACTGAGCTCTAAGGCAGCTGCTAGAGGGACGCAGGTGGCGCTGTGGGTTAAACCACAGAGCCTAGGACTTGCCAATCAGAAGGTCAGCGGTTCGAATCCCCGCGACGGGGTGAGCTCCCATTGCTCAGTCCCTGCTCCTGCCAACCTAGCAGTTTGAAAGCACGTCAAAGTGCAAGTAGATAAATAGGTACTGCTCCGATGGGAAGGTAAATGGCGTTTCTGTGTGCTGCTCTGGTTCACCAGAAGCAGCTTAGTCATGCTGGCCACATGACCCGGAAGCTGTACGTGTGGGTGCTTTGGGAGTTGTCAATCCCATTGATTTCAGCATGGAATCTGTTCATGGGAACAGATTCCACAGTTTTCTCTTCCAGAAAGAACTGGGTTATTTTGGGAGAAAGAAAAACCACACTATTCTCAGGACTATCACCACTCTGAGGAGATAAAGGCATTTGAAAATGTCGTTCTTTGCTTTGTCTTTGGTACATCATCCTAGCTACCAAACAAACCCTCCACCTATGACTTGTGGTTTGGCATTTGAACTCCTGAACCACAAAGCAAATGGCCCCAAAGTTGATGCGGAAAGCATTTCCAAGCAGACTTGAGGTCGAAAGCAGAGTGGATCTTCTGACATATCACAAGCGCCGCTGGCTTGTATTTTGCTATACCAGCCCCAGGCTAGCATAGCTGATAGATTCAAGGATCAGGCTCCTTTGGCAATCCACTGGTATCCTACCCTACTCCTGAAATGCTCCAACTTGGGAATTCCCATTATCTCCCTTTGGCAGTAGCTTGCCACCTCCTTGGGCGCAGCTGGGACTTCTGCTGCCATGGAATCGCCCATAAACAGTGCTCTTCTCCAGTGCCCATCAACTTCAGAGGGTTAGGGTTGCACTCTTAATCATTAGTTGCTCTTTCCTTTTTGTAGTTCCAGAATTCACGTCTGTTGGATTCTTTTTCTTTTGTTGCTCTCCTCCCTTTGCCTTGGAGTCTTAGTCCTTTTCATTCCTTTCCCTCTGCTACTCCGAAGCTTCCAGAGGCAAGCAGCTCTTCATTTTATTATGTCCTTCTCTGAAGTCTTGCCAGTTTTAAGCATTTAGTTTTTTTAATAATAATAATACAAAAAGCTGAACTCGGTGGATGCCATTTTTTCAGCATAGGGATTGCAGCTTTTATTAATTTTAAATAAAATTTAAATCATAAGCTAAAGCCTAGAGTGATTGCTATTGTGGTGGATGATTTTTAGTGTCTGTGCTGTTTTCATAAACATTATTTGATTACAGGAGAAGTTGTTTAATCTGAAGGACTCTCTTGGTGGTATTTTGTTTTCTTCTGAAGGACATTTCTGTATGATCATCTTTTTGGGGAAATAAATGTAGAACAGCGCTGCGTCATTTTCCCTGAATGGCAACGTTTTGGAAATGCAAGTTCAAATATACTGAAATGAAATATTGACATATTTTCCACCTGTGAAGACATTGTTCTCTTCCTACCCAACCCTGGTTTTGTGAAATCCATAGGAACTGTGGTCCATGCAAAGGAAACATGAGCACATTGACTATGGTGATAGCAGTGACAAAGGATGCAATTCTCCTCTGCCCCATGGCCATGCAGAGGCTAACATCTGTACGTGGGAATTGTGCTCTTGCCAATGGAGCAGGAATTGTGAAACTATCATGGGTGGGTGAGTTGGGTGGATCTGACCTCACTCAGCTGAGCTGCCTGAATACTCAGTCCATCACCAAGCTAGACTGGAGGGTAATGATGTCATCATTGTGTGACCATAGGAATTCCACTCAATTACCAGAAAAGCACTTGATATCAGGACAGAATTGAAGGCTTTGTACCTTCCACAGGGTAGGACTGGGGATGCTACATGTGTCCCTGTTGCCCAGTTGCCTCTATGATCAAGTTGGCTGAGGTGATGTGTGGCATGGTGTTGGAAGATTCTATCAAAATAATCCTGGGTTATTTTAGTGTCTGTGTGGAGGCTTCCTGTTGGGCCAAATCAGCTATGGTGCTGTCTCAAATGGCCATCAGATCAACACACTCTTAATGTAGTCTTTGCCCGCAAGTGATGTACGGGGTGAAGCTGCAGAGCACCCCATCCTGGTTGGAGTGTCAGCTGGCAAAGTTTGGATTGGTGGCAATATCTCCCTCTCAGGGGTGGTGATGTTTGTCCCATTTAGATGGTATGTCCCTGGAGAGTAACAGAATCTGATTGATTTCTTTAAGCTCTGAGTGTTTTCCCTGCACAGAAAGTGATGATCCTGTCAAAACCTTGGTCTCTGTGAAACAATGAGATGAGATGAGCAGTTGACAGAATCATTTCCAAGCATCCCTTGCAGCACTGCAGAGTTCAGCTGGATTCCTTGATATTCTACGGACTAAGAAAGAAATGATATCAAATGGCTGATTCCATGTTAAATAGCAGCTGCAGGGGTGGGGAGGAAAATCAAGTCTGCAGCATGTAAGGAGTGGAGCTAAAGTCTCTCCCCCGCCCATGGACTCCCCACAAACTGCTAACTTTGGGTCTCTTGACAGGACAAATACCTGTTTAGGGAGAGGGATTTTTCTTTGTATTGCATCATGGAGGAGAGTGTTTCCTATGTGCTGAAGTTTTGATGTTGCTCAGGCCCTCCCATGGCTGCTATTTTAAAAACATTTAAAAATATGTGAACACGTATTTAACATTAGTCTGTTTGGGCCACTGTGCCTCCGAAGAGGGTGAGTGAGAGCTCCAGTAGCCAGCAGCAAGCGCTGTCTAATCAGAAATACTGGCCTGTCATCTGGAGGTGCCCTGAGTTAATAGGGTCAGTGATCGCATGGAAAACTTGATAATACCAGCGTAGCTTCTTGCAAACCGCTTAGTGCTTTTTGATTTCTTTGTGTTAAGAAAATTGGTTTCATTGATTATTTGTTAGCTGAATGTTGTTGTTTTTTGCAGAAAATTTATCAACTGCCCTGGTGCTTTTGGGGACCCACCAATTAATCAAATGTTTACTTTGTATATCAGGCCCTTTCCTACCCACACGCACAAGCATATTTAATACAAAACTGAAAATTTTGCCAAGTGAGAAGAAACAAAACTGGCTTCTAGTGAGAAAGACTCAGACTCTCACAATGGCTTCTATCTCACAGAATATTATGCCCTGCCCTTTCCCTCTCCGTCTCTTTTTCATTCTTTCTACCCATCCCTCAATATTTTCATGTAGTGAAAAATACAGCCGAATAACCTATTCCTTTCTTTCCCTGAGCTAATGGCTTCTTATTCTTGATGCTCTGGAGCCTAACAGATGCCCATCAATTTTATTCTTAGGGAACAAGTCAAAAGGAAAGACACCTCTGTTTTTCTTCTTGATACTGGGATAGCCACTAGATACATTTATTACATAATTTGTATTCCTGACAGTGCCCTTTGCTAATGGCCAACACATTTTGGGCAACTGTTTGACGGCAAAATCTCCAGCTGCTGAAACAGTGACAATATCCATGATGGGCAAGCTTTGTTTTGCTTTTCACTGAGGGCAACGTTCCTGAGGTGGTAGTATGTCAGGGGCCCCATCCTTGCAGTGGGCAAGGCTGAACCCACTGTTGGGTGGGATCAGAGTCAAAAGTGGGCAGTGCCATCCCTTCTCTTTCATTCGGGCACCCTCTCTCTCTCTCCCCTCACTTTCTCTTCTTCCTTCCCAGCCAGCTGAGAGGGAAGGGTAATATTGCTCTTGCCACAGTCCTGAGCTGAGGGCTTATCAAAGGGTTGGTCCTTGATATTAGGCTGAGGGTTGCATACAGTGCTAGGGCTGCCGCCTGCCTGTCTGCCTGGTTCACACTATTACTTCTCCATGTAGTCGCAGGCAGACAAATGGTCAAGCAGCAGCTACAGCTATTCAAGGCAAGCCCAAGAGGCTCAGTGAAAGGTCGGCGGTTCAAATCCCCGCAACGGAGTGCCCTCCATTGCTCTGTCCCAGCTCCTGCTAACCTAGCAGTTCAAAAGCATGCCAGTGCAAGTTGATAAATAAGTACTGCTGTGGCAGGAAGGTAAACGGCATTTCTGTGTGCTCTGGTTTCTGTCACGGTGTTCTGTTGCACTAGAAGCGCTTTAGTCTTGCTGGCCACATGACCCATAAAGCTGTATGTGGACAAACACTGGCTTCCTCAGCCTGAAAGCAAGATGAGCACCGCAACCCCATAGTCACCTTTGACTGAACAATCCAGGGCTCCTTTACCTTTACCTTACAGCTATTCAACTAGGAGAAGCTCTTTGTGTGAACTGGCCCAAAGTGTCCTAGTAGAGTTGGTTATGCTTGTAGAGGTCCTAAGACCTGCACATAATAATAAACCCTTCAGAAGCCCCTGTAGTCCTCCTTGCCACATTTCCCCCTGCTTCTGGGCATCAAAACCCCCTCTTTCTCCATTCCTCTTTGTCCTCAAATGGATCCCTTAACTAGAAGTGTGATCTCCCTGAAGCTCACACTCTGTTGTTCAGAAGACAACCCTCTTTCTTTTCCTCCTAATGTGAGATTGGTAGAAGGAAGCACACATTTGTTTTAGAATCCTAGCACTCATGCAAACAGTGGACAGCTTCTTGATATATATTGATCTCACCAGGCATGATTTGACTACCTTGCTCAATACTCAGGGCTTTTTCCCCCAGCCAGAACTTGCTGGAACTCAGTTCCGACACTTCTAGGTGGGCACCATTATAAGAGAACAAGGGAGGTATTCCTGGTGAATTGTGGCAACTCTTTTTCTAGAAAAATAGTACTGTCTATACTACAGTATGTGTGTGGTCCAGGCAATTGCAAGTACACCCTATTCTAATTGCTGCCTGTGGAAAGGAAAGATCACAAACATGTGAAGCTATTTACCATTCTGCAACCAATAGCAGGTCTGTTTTTCCCATCCAGATGCACCAGGTAGCTGACTGTAGACAATAATTTCTAATTTCTACATGTTCAGATCAACATGTCCAAGCTCCCGTGCAGAGATGCATAGCCTTGACTTGCAACCTTTATGCACTGGATTCTAGGAAGCTGGTTCCAACATCTCAAATATAACTAAGCTTATTTTGTCTCTATAATCTGAAACCAAAGCTGGTTCTTCGTGCCACGCTCAGCAAAATTAAAACATTCTCTTAACAGCATGAGGAAGACACCGCTAATAAGCCACTTTCATGGAACAGTATGGGAGCTCTGCCTTATTATAATCTGATCATTAAGGAAAATAATTATGTTTGCAAAATCATTCCTAGCAGTTGCTGGCAGGGCACAACTGAAGTGACTGGGTCATGGGCTGCAATTTGAAAAGGGATATGCAAATCGAGGAAGGCCGGTCAGTTCCTAAATGATTTGAGTTCTTGGGCATCCAGGTCTAAGTGTGGTCAAGTACCTAATGCAGACAAGCAGGCAAGCGAGTCAAGTTTGGTGGCAAGCAAGCCGGCAGAATTTAAGCACAGAGGGATAGCCCTCGGATAGGGCTGCCATAATTTGAAGAGCAAAAAAAAGAGGACTTCTGCTTTTAACTATGGATCGCTATGACGACTCTACCCATGTCCTGGGGAAAGAGGACATATGGCAACCCTAAAACTGCTGTCCTTACTGAAACAGTGATGCTCATCTGGGAGATAAAAGTGTACAGCAGACAGTGGTATAGGTTAAGCGCTCCAGGATTACCAGATTCCAAGGACTGGGAGTAGTTGTGGTTGGCTGGGCAGTCACCACCATCTCACTTCCCATCGCCACCATCACTGTGGCATACAGCAATGTGCAGGGAAGGGTTGTGGTAAGGTCAGCACACTGCGCTGCACTGCAACAACCTCACCACCTCCCCTTCACTCTCCTTAGAGTTCAAGCCACACAATCAACATTCACATATGAAACCTTTTCTATAGACAACAGACTCTTGTTTCCTATAGTCAACATATTTCCTGCAGCTACAAACTGGTAGATCCCCCCCCCTTTTTTTGCAACTTTTGAATGGAAACAGACTGATGACAAGTGTTGCTTATAGCTGCGATAGTTGTTCTTGTGCTTTTATTATTTAGCATATTGAGCTACCCTGTTCTCTATAAGTATGCATCATTAAAAGAGCGGAATTATTCCCTGGGGTGTAGTTTGGAGATGAAGCCAACAATAGCAGACAAGCCAATTTAAACCTATTTTTATGCTGCTAAACTGCACTGTTAGCTTTGGGATGCCAGGATCCTTCAACATCCTGAAGGACACTGAAGTATGCGTTTCAGAGGATCCCCACCCATCGTGGTGCCAGGATTAGCTCCATTGCAACAGGCGTGCGTGGCTACTCCTTGCCTTGAAATTATCCTGGGAGTCCTTGTGCAAGAAGGGGCTCTATATTCACAGCTGATGGAAACATGTTCAGGCTGAAGGGGATGTCCATCATGAGCTGGAAGGCAATAGTATTTATATCCTAGAACCTGTGTACACAGCTGTCCACCCTTCTATAGAGTTTCTCTTGTCTTTCTATACCCAAGACAGCTGTCTGATGATGGCATTTGACTGCTTTGGGCAGAAGCTGTGGGTTCAATTTCTTGATGATTATGTAGCACAATGGAACTTTGCAGGGTGGTTGTTATCTATGAAAAGAGGCTAGAAAGCTGCCTAACCAAGTGTTTAGAACGGTTATTTCTTTGCCTGCTTAAAGACAGCCATGTTTTCTTTACACATTTCCTTTTCGGCAATACAACACACATTCAAAAACACAGTTGGGGTCTATCCCTGGAAGGAAATAACAAGCCTGCAAATATCCTCTAGAAAAGCCAAAGTTCAGAACTGAACAATTCCTCGACAAACTCTGAGTTAGGTGTCAGACACCTGAGTTTGAAACAGCTCACTTTGCTTGGAATATATAGATCAGTGTAAGAATAGACTACAGGGGGCAGCAAATATTAACCATATTCACATGAATGCTGATGTACGGAACTGAGATAGACAGCTTAGCAGTTTTTCTCTGCTTTCCCCGGGCCACAGATTTCTGAGTGAAACAGCATTTAGTGGCCGAATTTGTGGCAGTGTTTTAAAATAACTGTCGATTAAAATGGATTGAAGTGCCTGGTGGTAGGGAAGTGGGGTGGGAAAACAAGATCTGAAATGTCAATTAAAACACACCTCCACACACACACTCTCTCTCTCACACACACACACACACACACACTGATTATTTCTATGAGGCTTTTATAAAACAATTATCAATTTATATCCCCAGTCTTTCAAGTAGCCTGAGTAATTTGCAACCACATGACCCTAAATGAGAATTTTCAAGAAACCAACTTCCCTTGTAACCCTATAGTAATTTTATGTATATGAATTAGCTCTCCCCCCCCCCCCCCGCTGCACACCACTCCTCCTTTTCATGGGAGAATGCTTTGCCCAAAATATCAAAGTTTGGCGCCTTCTTCCCACAGGCCAGGAAGCTTCTGCCTTTCTTAGGGAGGGAGGCATGATGCTCACATGCACGATGTCAGGAGGTCATGACCTCACACATGCAACATCACCCCCCCCCCCTCCAATCACCCTCGCAAGCTGGTGCCTCTTGCCCTAACTGTTTCCCTTGAAAAGAAAATTCACCACACATCACTAGCAATGTGCAAAATGGGCCAGTGACAGATTTAGGGTGGTGCAGGTAATTCCCCCTGTATCCCTAAACACCAAGCTGAGGGGGGTCACAAAATAATAATAATAATAATAATAATAATAATAATAATAATAATAATAATAATATCATCATTATTTATATGAGAACCTACAGAGAAGATCCATACAAAGCAACTCTACCAAGAGGAATTATTGTGAAAATAAGAACTATGGGGGGGTATCATATTTTGACCTGGATTAGGGCACCATATTACCAAAGTCTGTCCCTGGAAAAGAAAAGCTGGGCAGTTTCCAAAGAGTTTTGCTTTGGTTAATGTGGGGAGGGGGGTTAAAATACCTGAATACAATTCCCTCAATATCCCACTTAAAGAACTGCAGAGTTATTTAGCTCGCAACAGTTGGCTCTCAGAACCACTTCATTTTAAACCCAAATTCAAATGTTCTGAATGATTCTGAAGGCTGTGGATTTGTTTAAAATGCCTTCAAGAAGTCTAGTTTTAAGCGACCTCTGGTTTTTATAACCTCCAGCACTTTAGTTTAAATGCATGACAAGTTTCTGACGACAAACCAATGCCACAATATAACTTTATGTACCAGTTCTCAATTACTGTGCAATCAGTACAGGGTGTCTTAGAAGCTCTTTTATCTCTAGTTTTTGCCTAGCAAACTATCTCTGCATTTTGGAATAATGATTGTTTTGTTAATATTATTCAAGTTTTTGAATCTATTTTCAATTCTAATATATTTTTGGAATAAATCCCTCCAGTGCTTTTCTCAGCAATTCCTTCCCTGCTTCGCTTCCTTTCCAGAGAGCTACTGCAAGAATCTACAGTCGGAAATATAAGAATAAAGATAGATATAAACCCCAATGTAACTATGGTTCTATGGGTCAAAGGCTATTTTCACAGGTGACACAAAACCTTATTTAGTATGGGGACTTTTGCGCATTATCGCGGTGGCAGATTTTGTGTTCCAATTACAGAAGCGGAGGCATGCAAAAATGAAAATGGATATAAGCCTTCCTTATGAAAGGGGACTCAAGGCTGCCAACTTTTTATTTAAAATACATTCCATACCCCCCCCCCACCGCTACAGGACCCAAACAGAACCTAGAAGGTATGTGGCAGAGCTAGGGTGATCCCAGCTGATAAATGCTAGAATCACAGAATTGAATCATCTATTCCAGTCCAGCCCTCTGCAGTGCAGGAATATGCAGCTGTCCCATACGGGGATCAAACCTTGGCATTATCAGCACAAGTCTTTCTCATCCTTGTCGATCTGACATTGCACTGTTTTACTGGCAGGATGCTGAAAATCAAAATACTTGCACATTATCAGCTCATCTCTCAACATATACAAGATCTTAAAGTAGCTGTCTTATTGCCAAAGAATTTCAGAAATACACTTGAAAGAGAAGTTGCTGAATTACAACTCATTACCAAACTAAAAACTATGGAGAGACCTGGTCTGAATAGAGATACTGGATTCATGTCCCATTATACATACTAAAGCTAATTCTGGTCATCTATCCCTTTAAAAATCCTACAGTTATAAGGTTGACGCAAACTCTGCTTCAGAGTATCTGATGAAGTGTGTATTACACACAAAAGCTTATACCTTGAAAGCTTATATTTAGTTGATCTTAAAGGTGCCACTGGAAATATTTAAAAAGATTTTTTTTCATCTTTCAACTTGTTATTTATTATTTCTATTTAATATTATTTCCCCCATTGAAAAAAGGTCTTTTGTTAACAGTCTTCACCTACTAGGGCTCCCATTCTCTGTCCCCTCTGAATACGTTTGACTGGATAAACCAAAATAGATTAGAAATCAAATTACACTAAAGGGAGTAAAACTGATTTCATTGATCTGTCTATCCATTAAATCCATTATTTTTACACACTGAAAACTGGTGTACTTAAAACACTGCAGCACAATAAAAATTATATCCCTTCATCCATCATATTCTGTCCATGGAAGAGAATACATTTCGATTAAATGCTTGAAGCTTAAAATGCATTTCCCTCCTTTAGACTGGACACACACAAACAATATTTCAGTATAAAATAATTGTCATTTAAATGTGGCGAATGCGGCGGGGGAGGAAATATGGTGTCTGGGCATTTTAAAGTCTTCTTTGTTGGCTTATATCTTAAATTCTAAAAAGTGAGTTGAACATACAAATGGAGAGTCACTGGATCATTAGGCTGGTGCTCTGACAGCCACGAGTGATGCATAATGGCCGATCAACTTTGGCTTCCCAAACAGATGGAAACTCGACCCCACTCGCAGAAAAGTATGGCGATAGTGACCCTTCATTGCGAGACCAATATAGACTTGAACCCATGCCCTCTTGAGGCACAGCTGAGTACCTCCCTGTTGCAAACTATATGTCTAAAGCATCTATTCCTTCCATCAGTTTTTCATAAGGTACCTAATTGCCAATTCTGTGTGCGCGAAGCCAATCATTAAATAATTATACTTGATGCTGTCAATGTATAGAAGAAAATCATGGCTCACATGTTATTTATTAAATAAGAAAAGGAAGAGTTACTTTGTAGCTCTCTGTGTGGAGGGGTACATAATGTCATTTTAAGATGCCGCTCCTCACCCGGAGTGTTACACACCCAAACATTTCGGCTTCTTGAAACTCTTCCTTAGTCCTTCCTTTGCAGTACAGCAGTCCTCAACCTACCTAAGTCAGTGCAAATGAAATACGGTAAGTGGGATGGGAACAGCGGTAGGAATGGGACAGATAGAAAAATGAAACAATTGTCTTCCTTCCACCCTTTTCCAGCTAACTTGCTTACTTAACATCGTCAAAGCTTTATTAGGCATTACAAGTATATGTCAGGAGCTCGTCCTACTCTCGAATCGGACCCTGGCAGAGACACATGCCCAACTGGCATGTTCCCTCCCTCCTGGTCGATCATTCAGGAGCTTCAAAAGCTTTCTTCTGCCCAAACATCACAGCGACCGATGCCAACAGACATCGGCACACTTAGGGATCCGCAGAGTCTTTGCAGCTTGCATAACAGACCTCAGCAACTCAGCATTTTGGCTAATCTACTTTATTTACATATAAACACACATGGATCACTCCAACATGGCCCTCTCTCTCTAGCATCAGACAGCAAAGAGAGAGAAAAAACAAAGGACAATAGTCCCACTTCACGGAACACAGTAACACAAACATTCTGTCTCCGTCACATCCCACTCTGTGGAGTCAAAACATACACCATCAAGTGATAGACAAAAATCCCATGCCTGCAAGCACGGAGCAGGAATTCTAATAGTATAGGCCATCATAAAACATCCATATATAAAATTTTAAAATATATACAAAAAAACCCAAATCCATGTGAAATATATAATAACGAGGATTTCTTCCCGCTAAATAGTGCCGTTCACCACTCTAAGAGATACCATTGACAAAAATTCAGCCACCCTTGCAGTTACTTTCGGGTTAATGTCAGATAGAATCTGATATTTTCATTGTTTGTGGACAAACGCTGGCTCCCTCAGTGTGAAAGAGAGATGAGGGGAGGGCCACACCCCATAGTTAAATTTGGCTGGACTTAAGCGTCCAGGGGTCCTTTACATTTTTTTTTTACCTTTAATGTGGAGAACTTATTGACAGTAAACAGCAACTATGTTCCAGAACATTTGAACTGCTGAACATCAAGGAGGGGAATGAACTGACATGACCACAGTCCTCCTAGAAATGCTCACCAGCGTTTGTAGAGATTAGGTGATGCTGGTGGTGGTATTGTTGTACCATTTCCCTTAATCACATTTCCTCTCAGTTAGCCACTCTAGCAGTCCCATCTTATTTTCTCACCCTCTATAGCAGAAACGCTGTGCACACCATACATTTAAAGCACATTTAAACCAATCCCCTACCACCAAGGAACATGGAAACTGTAGTTTGCTTCTCACAGAGATCCCACTCCTAGCACCCTCAGGAAGCTAAAGTTGCCAGGGTTCTTTTTGTGGGAGGGGGTGTGCTTTAAATGTATGATGTGTGTCCAGTCACAATCCCACCAGACCTTATGACATAAGCTCTGAGTAGGTTCTCTCCTCCAAATTAGGTCTGGAAATATACAAGCAACAGCAGAAGTCCCTTGCCCCCTTCCCTTGTTTTATAAAATATACCCTGCTAGCCTTATGCCAAAACCTCTTATCATCTGTTATTCCCTCAGATTTTGTCAACTGTTTCCAGCGACTCCACTTCATTAAGATTTGTATCTCTCCCTTTTCTCTAAGGTTCAAGATAAGTTATGGAAATGTACAAAGCACAAAGCATGAAAGCTTTACATGCAATAATTTACGTCTTTAGCATGAATAACTAAAGTCCCAGCTAAAACCTTTGACCACCAACAATGGAAAGAAGTTGGCTCTGAGAACCAGAGCAAACTTGAAGCCTCTCTCTATGGGACGGTAAAGTTTTATGGTACTGAATGTGAGATATACTATAATTTGATCCCAGCCCTCTCCAACAGGGATCCTTTGACCCTGCTTAAAGGGGTGAACCTGGACTCCATTGGAGTCTTCCCATCATTTGAACTAAGCTGTGATAGATCAGACAAGTTCAAAATGATTTTAAAGTTTTATTAAGCTACAACTGCAGCAGACGCACAAGCAAAAGCCACACATACAAAGCTATTGGTTCTTATGCCTAATGGACTCTTAGTTGCAGTGACCTTTGACTGCCTCAAGGATTAGAATCAGAGAGTTGGGAGGAACCTCAAGGGTTATCTAGTCCAACCCCCTGCAATGCAGAAATCTCAGCCAAAGCATCCATGACAGATGGCCATTCAACCTCTGCTTTAAAACCTCCAGTGAACTGGTCCAACAGTTTCTCCTTCTGATTCTCTCATTTGTTTATTTAGGTATTTTCTAGCTAGTTTCTCCATCCCAGGTCTTCCATCACCCATCTTTCTCCTGCACATATATAGTTCTTCCTTCCTTCTGTCTTTCTCCAACCACAGGCTTTTATCTCCTTTTGGTATTTTGCCAAATAATTCTCTAAACTTTCCCCCTTGATTTTTCCCTACAAGTCATCAGCAAATGATTTATTGGCTATATAAATATGTGGATATGCATATGCATGCTGTCATAGACCAACCAGGGAGCCACAGGACCTCCAGTACTGGTACAAGCTGTGGGGGGCAATGAATTGCAAGTGAAGACACATTGCCTGCTACTTGACAGATGTAGCGCTTCCAATTCATGTACATTATTTCAGGCTGATGTCCTCAAACCACCCAGTCGAGTTCAGTTCCCTGAGGTTGTTTGCCAGAGCAAATGGTTTGAGTGCTGCAGATTAAATTAACTAGGAGATTATCTTTTAAATAGTTTATTCAAGAAGAGAAAACATTGAAGAACAGCCCCTGGTGCTGCTGGGCTATAACATTGCTGATGTTCACAAGTTGGCAGTGTACTGATTAATTTATTCTTGATGGTACCTGAAGGCAGATGTGCCACTGTGAGTTACAGGCTTGTCATAGCTTACTATTTTATTATGTGTCTGACCAACTGATTCATGCATATCTGTCGAATCAAGGCTGAAGATGTTCCCATGTGAAAAGCTGGAGTCTTCTGCTGTATTTTTTCCATTGCAATGTTTTCGTACTTTGAACTGGCAGGGGTGCTAACTATTGTTCACCAAAGGACTCTATAGTACTGGTGTAACCTCGCCACACAACTCTTCCCCCACCCCACAAGCAGCTGAATCCTAGGAAATTCCAGCCCCATTCTGCATTTTGCCTCCAGACTGTGTAACGACCTCCTGCTGTCCCTGGACATTTCTCGTTTTTGTGCTTCATCTCATGTCATTATGTCCCCACTGCAATTTATTCTTGCTTGTGAACTGCTGTTACAGTGTGACAGTATAGCATTGGCGGAACATATGTGTACATTAATTCAATTTTTAATGGTTGCTTCTTCTTCTATATTTCTTGTGTCATTTCTATTAACTCAGTAGGATTGGTTGTTTTAATACAGGAACAGTGGTGACTTTTTCAGACCCTTTATGGATGCAACCATGTCCAAAAGTTAGGAAGAACTGAAGACATTGGGTAGGGACATTAATGAATATGAGAGAGGTGAATGATGGAGTGCTTGGATCTGATGGAGGAAACGCTGCAAAGTGACCTCTGGAGGAGATCTCAAAGTACCAGTTGCATCCTTCTATCTTCGAAAGCTAGTAAGAACCCAGCTCTAGGGAAGAGGAAGAACTACTGGGACTCAGAAGATGGTCAGAAGAGGGAGAAGATACATGGGACAATATTGACCTTCTTGTCTCTCTTGAGCCTTGTCTGGATAACAGTTCCATCCTGGGCTGTTCCATACACTGGGCTCCAATGTAGTCTAGCTCTGATCTCAGCCTAGCTGTTCCCTTTAAAACTATCATCCACTGCATCTTGGTCTTGCACTCATTCCCTCTGCAGAAGCTTAAGTCAGGCAAAAATGTACAATTTATTAATAATCCCAAAGGATGTTGTTGTCTGCCCCCTCCCCCAAACTGTTACTCAGCTAATTACAAAATGCCTTATAATACTAGCGTTTTGGTAATACAAGTTTCAATTAGATACTCTCTGTACCCACCTCCGCCAAGCTTAAAACTTAAAACCATAGACTCCAATGTCTCCTATTTATAGCAACCAATAACAAGAATACAGTGGTACCTTGGGTTAAGCACTTAATTCATTCCGGAGGTCTGTTCTTAACCTGAAACTGTTCTTAACCTGAAGCACCACTTTAGCTAATGGGGCCTTCTGCTGCCGCCACGCCGCCGGAGCACAATTTCTGTTCTCATCCTGAAGCAAAGTTCTTAACCCGAGGTACTATTTCTGGGTTAGCGGAGTCTGTAACCTGAAGCGTCTGTAACCCAAGGTACCACTGTAGTTGAAATGGGGTGGGGGGAGGTTGCTCATCTTCATTTTTAGTGGTGTCAGATGCCATTCTTTGTCCTGTTGTTGTTCATTGTAACGTTAAATATCTCAATATAGGAACATGTGTAGTGCTTTAGTTATCTGGTTGTATAGCTGTGGTTTTCTGCTTAGTATGCTGCACCAAGATCAAAATATTCATTAGCCGGTGTTCTTGTGACGGACTGTAACCTAGTAACCACAGGAGGAGAAGCAGGGGCGCTGTTTACATGCTTCAGTAGCCAAGGCTGGGCCGGTGACCCAGAAGAACCTTCCGAGTTTTGAGTAGAGAGGAGTAGCAGAACCATATTTCCCGGCTTGTTGTTGTTTTCTGTCTCATTTGAGCCATATCTCTCTCTCTCTCCTCTCTCTCTCTCTCTCTCTCTCTCTCTCTCTCTCTCTCTCTCTCTCTCTCTCTCTCTGTGTCTTTCCCCTCCATCACTATGAGATCTCCATAATTACAGAGGAAAAACAACCATCTCTCTGGATGTAACAGTATATAATATTCAGTTTCATTTTTTATTTTAGCCCTTTTAAAAGCTCCCCATCATATGACTTATCTTGTCTAATTAAGCTCAAAATAGGTGCTATCAACAGAGCTGTTTGTTCTGCCATCTTTTTTTTTTTTTTGTTTCAAGGTGGTCATGTAGTTAAGGAAGTACTACATCAAAGCACTTTCAAAAGCAATGTTCTGAGCACAGGTCATCTATGTGCCTTTCTGAACACTTCAAAAAGATGGTGAAAGTAAAATGGCAAGGAAAAACCACAACTCTGCCTTCCTTAAAATAAGACCCTGGATGGTTAGCTTTGCTCCGTGACCCCAGCTGCTACACATTTGTTTCAGAAAAATAAAATAAAATAAAAATTTACAAAAATGTTTCAGTAAATTAAAATATAATATAATAATAATAATAACAACAACAACAATAACAATAATAAGAATATTAAATACTGTGATCATCAAAAGATGCAAAACACAAAAGCATGTGAATTGACAGTATGGGTCTACTGGAGTCCAAAACCTGGTTAACCATGAATGAAAATGAATTTGCTAATAGTGATGAAGCCAGCAATTAACTAAAGCATGCAACTTTAGTTCCATGATATGAACCTACTTATAGTTTTATGGTTGTTGGGAGAACAGGCGGTGTAAGGAAACTTGCAAATTCCAGGCTTGGAGAAGTGGCTGCCCCTGTCAACATTTCAAAGTCACCTGCAGGGGTAGAACAGCTCAGAATCCAGACCACCGAATGGATCCCATTCCCCACTCCAGAGTAGAAGAATTGGTAAAAGCCCCTGAAGGAAGTTCTAAGACTATTCTTTATTTTTATATGTTAAATGTACCTGGCCAATTATCAACAAATATTACATGGGTGGGTTTACAAACAAGATAACGTTAAAAATACAATATATAATATTTAAAATAAGCAGCAAAACAATAATAAAATAAATAATTGACAATAAAATGTAACCTTCTGTTCCCCAAATAAAATCCTTACCTAGCAACAGAAATGGCATAAACTGTTTATAGCACAGATTTAAAACACAATTTGAAAACTTGGTTCTCAGCCTGTCAAGAGAAAGGCTTTGCTTCTTCTAACATCTGACAACTTGCTGAAAGTAGCCAACACGATGAAGGGTTTTGACATGGGGATAGTGTATGACAACCTCCTACAATCATTCCTTGTCCCTTACCTTGAAAAGAACTAGTATCTTTTATTTCCACTCCTTCCTTCCTTCCTTCCTTCCAGCCCCACCTCCAATCTGTATCAGAATATTCTGGTTCCAAATACCAGCTCCTGGACCCACTCTTTAAAGATAACACAAACTTCTGTCGGAAAGCTTCGTACCTGAACAGATCTTGCTTACCCTACTGGTGTTAGACATTTCATGCCTTGGCTGTAGCATGTTCAGATTTCCTGCCATCTGAAGAGCACAAAATGCAGTGTTTAGTGTTTCTTTCTGAGTCAGGAGATGCTTTTGAGTTGCGGCACTTCATACCACAGTTGACTCACTGTTTCTACTATCGCTGATACTCAAGGGATGAAAGGCAGAATGTATCCAGTGCCAGAGCGCATATTAAATTCACCCATCTATCAGAGATTCCCAACTAGTAGATCACTGGGTGAATCACAGTTGATTGTGACAATACAGAAAGATGTGGCCATTCTCCAACATGAGATGGTTTGGCGGCTGGCAAGTAACTATGACCCAAAGCAAGAATACAAAGGAAATAATGAAAGGTTGGCAGCAGTGGTACAGTGGCAAATTGTGAAGTATAAGAGCTCATCATGGCATTTCCCACCCACCCCCAGAGCCGTGTCCCAAAGAACAAGTCCAAACATGAAGCAGCTGTGCTGATTCATTGCACACCCTTCCCCATAGATCAGCAGTATCTAGCATAAAACTAGAATCAGCTGACAGTTATAGAAAAGCTACCATCATTCTCTGACTTCCTCTCTAGTAAATGTAAAAGCCTTATTATCACCTCCTACACTTGCAAGAGTATGACATCATCACTCCTGTCTGAAAAAAGGTCCCCACAGCTGTATTGAGGATTGGCCTCAATTATACGACTAGTTGACAACTACGCACAGGATATTTTGCAGCAATACATTATTTTTATTCATTTAAACATTTATAATCCAGCTTTCTGTCAAAGTTCCTCTGGGAGAAACTTTGTAGTGCAGCGTGCAAAAACAACGGGTGGTATTCAGCTAAGTTTTACTCAAGAGTTTCACTCACTGAAATGAAGAAACATGACCAAGACTGGCATGTTCGTTTCAGTGGGTCTACACTGAATAAAAGTTTGCTGGATACCACCCAGTCAATCCTTAAAAGTGGTGTCAAAGTAGAATGTAAACAACCGAATGAGAATGTGCAGCAGGAAGCAAAAAGTGATTGACTCCAAAAAGCTGTTTTCGTTTCAAGTTGTAATGCTAAATAAGGGCATGGGAGAGGCAAGGTTCTGGAACTGAAAAAACTTTGTCTTGTGTCCTCACCCACTGGACATCGGGTGGTGGTAGCATTCTGGACAACTGAGTATCCCATGCAAGTTGAAATGGAAGGACATAATACATAGAGTATTCTGGACCATTTAGAGCCTTAAAGGTTAAGATTGGGGATGCACAATCATTTCACTACTCAACCTTAGGGCTTTCCATATGTGCAGAATCACCCATCAAAAATGGCGTCTGGGGGGCGTCTGACACTTTCCCCAGACATAATGGAAATCCGTTAAAATGTCTGGGGAAAGTGTTGATTTTGGGGTGAATTTCCTTAAAAATAGTTTTAAAACTTCATTTTTTCTGAGATTTTGCTCAACAACTTTGGTCAAAACAACAACAACACAACTCAACAACTTTGGGCAAAAACAGAAACAAACTCAACTTTTGCGTCCAGATTTTCACTTCTTTAAATATGGCAACCTTCCAAAGTTTCAACTCTTTGCAAGATATTCCAATTAAATGCCTGTGTAGAGGCTAAAAAGCCATTGTTTTTTAGATTCAAGGCTACTCTGTACCGAAGTGGGATATGAATCACTCCAAGTAATAATAATAATAGTAATAATATATTATTATTATTATTATTATTATTATTATTATTATTATTATTCCAAGACAGGGGCCTTCAAACTAATATGGACAAAAAATGAAACATTTCTCTCAAAGCTTCCCCTCAATCAGGGGGAATTATTTTACCAGAATTCTCCAGTCACAGACCTCTAGGGAAGGGGTGTTGAACTAATGATTGACCCCCTTCTTGTACGTTTTGTTCTCTTTGCTAGTTCTGCTTGCTTGGAAAATCTGATCACCTGGCAAACGAACTTTTCAAATACAGGCCCCAAAACACTTTATTACAACAATTTATATCCTGCCTTTTTCATAGAAAATGAATTCAGTACTGCTTTCTGTAACAAGGGTATGAATGGAGGTAGCCAGTTCTGATTTCTTCAGGTGGGTGGGGGCACAATTGGTGCACTTGAGGAAACTCCTTAAAAATGCTACTGGCCACTGCTGCTACAGGAATTAACAAACCTCAGAGCATCATCTCCTCCCAGAGCACATGCAAGCTGCATCCCTGATCTACTAGGTGAAATGCAACCCAAACAGGCTGGATACCTGCATCTTGATTAGCAGAACTCCCTACAATAGTACTTCCATACTGAATTATTTTTGTACCCAAATGATTCAGTGCACAAGGGGGGGGGGGAAATAGTAGCAGTACAATACAGAGGAAGATATAAAAGTGAATAATAATCCCAATGTAAGCATGCATTTTAAAATGGGCTTCTTATTTTGTGATAAATCTACCCCAACACCTTACTACTGACCATGTATTTTTGGACTAGCAGTAGGGGAGGAAGAAACAGTGATAATTTCCCTTTCCATCTTTCTGCCTCTGTCTTTCAAGCTGAGGGAAGGAATGGCCTCCTTTAAAAAGAAAATAATTGGCTTGCTATAGAGGAAAGAGGATGTTAGAAGATGCAGAGATGAGAGCCTGAGCTTGCTTTATGGAGAAATGCTCACGTTGCTTCCACTTCCTTTCTTTCGCTCATATCAATCAGCTGTTGGCTTGCAACAAGCAGGAGAGAGTGGCAATTGCAGCCTTTCATCATTATCGTCCACTGCCCCTCCTGGAATTCTTTTTTTATTAAGCTCTTTCCTCTACAGGTTTTCTTCGACCGAGCTTTAGGGTCTGATTTACATTTGAAGAACCAAATATTTACTTAAAATTGCAGTTCCATCTTCCCTTTTATCCTTTCCCAGGGCAAATTTATGAACTGGATCTCATAGATCCAGATTGCAAGCGGTGTGCTGGAAAAAACCATACCCAGCCTTTCAGTCCCTGGTAGGCAGCAAGGTGAAGCAGCCTGCTGCAGGCAGCACCATTAAGGAGGAGGTAGATGACAGCTAGGACTGATGGTGCAAAAAAAGACTTTTGAAAAAGTGCTGGCCCTAGCATAGAAAACATTTATTTCTTTAGACTTATTCATAGGCTGCTTTGTAACCTTTTCTCTCAGTGTGTCTTACAAAAACGATTACACCTAATTTTCCCTCTTGCATAATATTTGGAAGTAGTTTTCAGTATTGCTAGATCCAGGATACACCTTTATCCCAAATATGCATTTGGGCACCCATTTCTCAGTGCTTTCCATGTATTTTTTAGTGGCACTGCTACTGTTGCGAACCACTTTAGATCAGGCCGGAACGCAGGAGCAGGTCCAAGCCCACCAACTAAAGACTAGTGATTTAGGGAAGCAGAATGAATATTAAATGTATGAGTGCAGAACATTTATTTATGGAAGAGGACCTTAGGGAGAAACAGCCTGCAGAACAAGGGAGAATCACTCCACAATAACTGAGCTGCTCTTGTGGGCACAAGGATATTAGTCCAAAATGTCCAATTAAACCCATTTGTAATTTCTCACACTTTGATTTCTCAGGGACCAGCCATTGCTTCTTTATCTCAGAGTCCCAGGTGTATAACTTGACATCTTTAGCATCTTAGAAGGACTTATTCAGCCAGCAATCTTCCTCCTGGAGTGGTCTACAAGCTGACCTTATGACTACAAAAGCCAGCCTAGTTTTGTGCTTTGTGCTTTTTGTCCCCCCCCCCCTTATGTTTCCCCATTCTTTTGTGTGACATCTTGCCTGATGCTACAGAACTCAAAAGCTTGCCACACTTTGGGGACATTTTCACTGGTTCCAATAAAGGTCTTCCTCAAACCCAGTTATAAATTTTGGAGCTTTTTCTTATGCATCAACATGGCCATCTTTTTATGTGCCTTGAAAGAAGTTACTATGATAGACAAAAATAAAATGAAATTGGTTTGAACAAAGAGAGTGGACTAGGTGCTGAGATGAAGGAATGCCATCTCAAAGCCCCATAAGTGAGGCATTAGGCTTTGGGACACGGGTGGTGCTGTGGTCTAAACCACTGTGCTGCTTAGGCATGCCGATCGGAAGGTTGGCGGTTCGAATCCCCACGATGGGGTGAGCTCCCATTGCTCTGTCCCAGCTCATGCCAACCTAGCAGTTCAAAAGCATGTCAAAGTGCAAGTAGATAAATAGGTACCACTCCAGCAGGAAGGTAAACAGCGTTTCCATGCGCTGCTTTGGTTTTGCCAGAAACGGCTTATTCATGCTGGCCACATGACCCTATAAAACTGTCTGCGGACAAACATCAGCTCCCTCGGCCAGTAAAGCGAGATGAGCGCCGCAACCCCAGAGTCGTCTGCGACTAGACTTAACTGTCAGGGGTCCTTTACCTTTTTAGGCTTTGGGAAGGAGTTGTAAGGCTCTGACATGCTTCTTGAGTCCTCCTGCTTTCTTCCCGAAGCCTAGTTAGCCATTTCCCAGATTTGGAAAGGAGGTAGGAGGACTCTAGGACCCTGCCCAAGCCCCCGTGTCTCCTTCCCAAAGCCCAGTGCCTCCTTACTCACCTTTGGCGGGGGGGGGGGGAGGGGGCTCTGTGCTACATCCAAAGTTTGGAATGGACAGAAGTTATTCATGCATAAGGAAAATACCATTTAAGTTTTCAGGCTCAAGCTCCAAGAAGTTTGCTTGCCAGCAATTTAAACAGTTTGCTGTGGCAGTCAAGTACATGAAATCCACACACAGGACTGGTTTGAACTTCAGCTCTGACCTGAAAATACATCTGCTGTGGTTGACGCTGAATGTTTTTGTGTTAACAGAACTCAAGAGAACTTGCTTCCCTTCTTGAAAAAATAAATCTCCTTCCATTGTGGAACTGTGACTAATGCATGATCTCCCTTGCAGAGCTAGTTTAATATGGAAGCACACTTTTTTCCCCCACCAAAAATTGAAGCCCTACCAAAAATTAGCATGCAGTGAGGCAGATTTAATCTCCCCTTTCCATTTTCTTAAAAACCCTCACAGTTTAATGGTAGCTGATTCTTGTTCTCCTAATGTTACAGTTACATGGGTTGGGAAAGTCACACACAGTCAGCAAATTGTTTTGGCTATTGTGGGTTTAATCCGTAACTGAATAAATGGCAGGCACCTGGACCAAGATCCAGTCCATGAAGCCATTTCAACTGGCCCACCAGCCCTGTTGTTGGCAGCAGTGAAGAAACAATCCAGCAGCAACTTATCTTACTAATTTCCAGTAATGGGAAATCCTAGAAGACCGTTAGTGCTTGGTAGTAATAAAAAAAAACACCAAGCAAATATATCATAAATAAATAGGCAGGCAGGCAGGCAAGAATATCCTGCCACAAATCTCAGTATGCATAAGACTATGTTTTAGAAACCATGGCACGGCAGCAGTTTTTCCTCTGTCTTATCAGTTTACTGCAAATCAGTGTTAAGCTGAAGCAAATTTAGACAGCACCTGACTTACAGAATATAGAGGGGGGGATGTCAGAGAATTGGTCAATGTGCTGTTACTTTTCAAGCTGTGAACCCTCCTTGTTCATTCACGGGGCTGTAGTGATGTTACAGATACCCCGAGGAGGGATGGGCAGGCAAGATGACGCTAGGAATTGGGGAAGAGAGACTGAAAGGGGCAGATGCAAAGCTGTGTGCTAATAAAAGATAGCTTTGGGCAAGTGGGGAAAACAGCAGAAGGATAAATGAAAGGCTGGAAGAAGTGGAGAGCAAAGAGTGAATGTAGAGGAAATGGTCAGATTTACCTTCCCAAAGCCATGCAATTAAAATAATTGATGGAAAGTATTAAGCATGACACCATTTGCAACTCGGGATAATCATGCCTTTATTAAGACCTTCCCTTTCCCAGTAAACAATATAGTTATGCAGACATCATCCAAGTCAACAATATATAAAGATGTATCTTTTTGCACAGGCTGTCCATAAGTTTGGACATGTATCTCTGGGTATTTGGTTCTGACTTTTAAAAATACTGTTTTGGTGTTTTAAATGTTATTTGCATTGTTGGTAGACTGCTTTTAGTTTTTTAAAATGAAATAGTTTTTTATTTAAAAAATCACTAGTTGTGGTGGTGGTGGGTTGTTGATTTTGTTTTTGTTTTTGTTTAAAAAAAAACCCACACTAAATGATCTAGAAATATTTTGAAATAAATAGAAAGCTTCACAAAGTAAAGTGCAAAAACCTACAAGAGACATCTGTGGGGTCTCATTGTGTATAATAGTGCTGTATGATATAGAAGTGCAATAAACATGATTTGTGAATTACTAGTAACAAGAGTACCATATTTCATAGATCTTGCATCCATAGCATACGCCACATGGCCAGCCAATGCACAGTCAACACATTTCACAACTGCAGGACTAGAAGAGATACAACATGAAGCAGGTGTTCTCTACATGTAGATCTACTAGGAAGAGATTCTTTGTTCATACCATTGACAGCTGTTAACCTTCCGCCTTTAAGCTGTCTCCTTTTCTGTATTATGAATTGTTTAAGCTTATTGTGGAGGCAACATGGGTTTGGGTAGGATGCCACAACTAGCCATCCTGCTAGTTTATATTTCTGTATCCATGCCCCAAGCTATGACATTTTATTCACTGTTTGCAATTTTGTGTAAATAAGCACACATATTTATTTTGATTGGTGTTTCTTGGTTCTTTTTCTAAGTAATTAGGAAATTACTTGTTGGGTGCCCAATTGTCTCCAGCAGGAGAACTGCTATGAATGTGAATGTGAGATACATCGATTTGTGTATAAACACATGAGCAGATTTGAAAACATGTGTCAAATATTACTGAAAACCAAAATGCTGCTCTTGACACTTCTGGATTTGTGAGAAAGGAACTCTGGGGGAATGCATGCACTGCCAGTTTCTCAGCCTAAGTTTTCAACCTCTGAGACACTTCCTTCCTTCCCCAAATATATATCTACACCATAAACAGATGGTGTTTTTGAGTAGCAACACAGGCAGAATTTTATGCCTACCTTGTGGATTTGGATGGTGGATACTGCCTCATTGGACATCTTCATCTGAATGGCACTAATTGCTCATCAGTTGTAGCATTCTTGCATGGCACAAAGCATTGTGGGAGTGTGTTGGTAATTATATCCCATAGGTTGTGCAAAGGGGAAGGCTTGTCTCTCACATTGCTACATTGGCATTGAAGGCAATGCTCAAATTTGAGGAGCTCATTGATTATTTTGGAGGGGGGCGCTGACATTGTGCCCTAGAAGAGTTTATGACAACTCTTAACAACATGTTTTTCAGAGATTTTTCCATGAACAGCAAAAGGTTCTGAATGTAGAGTTGCCATTAACTCTGGGCAGCTGCTAAAGGTGAGAGTTCAGGTTGCTTGCCAACATTTGCTGTTGAAGTTGAGGTCTCAGTGACCCCCAAAAATGGATTAGTACGTTTTGTGCAAAACGTTAGCTGCAATGTTGGGGGGGTCAGTTTTTCTGGGTCACAAGGAAGATCCTAACTTTGTAAACATGTGGGTTTTTATTTTAATTGACCTCTGATATAATTTGTGGTGATGGCAAGGAAAGCAATTTGTCTATTATGAAAACAGACAAGTGTTTTTTTTACCCTCTACACTCCTTTCTCACATAAAATGGACAGAGCAGGTTCTTGACTGAGATTCTTAGATATGACAAGTAACTGATAAATTTAAGCAGCATTTTTGCAAGATCAATATCTTTATGTGCGTGGTTTTCTTCTTCCAGTTTCCTCACCTATTGCAGTAGAATAGAATTGCCCTCAAAAACCATAACAAAAGAAACACATGATTTTTTAAATACCTAACTTAAGGTGGAGGAGAGTCCTGAAACACATACCTTGTCATGTTGGGGAATACATGAAACTTGAAGTTGTGGGAAAGTGACACCAAAGTGCCCCTTGCTGTCAGAGTGCATGTGACTCTACTTGCTAACAGAGGGTGGGTTAAACCACAGAGCCTAGGGCTTGCCGATCAGAAGGTCGGTGGTTCGAATCCCCACAAGGGGGTGGGCTCCTATTGTTCAGTCCCTGCTCCTGTCAACCTAGCAGTTGGAAAGCACTTCAAAGTGCAAGTAGATAAATAGGTACCGCTCCGGTGGGAAGGTAAACAGCATTTTCATACGCTGCTCTGGTTCGCCAGAAGCGGTTTAGTGATGCTGGCCACATGACCCAGAAGCTGTACGCTGGCTCCCTCAGCCAATAAAGTGAGATGAGCACCAGAACCCCAGAGTCGTCCGCAACTGGACCTAACAGTCAGGGGTCCCTTTACCTTTGCCTAGGACTCTGAAGTTGCTATGTGCTATTTGGGGGAAAGGATGCAGAATGCAGGTTGGGGGTACCCTAAGGAATTTATAAAGAATTCAGGTGTGTAAATTAGCACGCTCATTTGTACTGGGGGTGGAACGGGGTGGGAGGTGGTCTAAATTTACAGTCAGACAATTTGAAGGAAGTTGTCCACAAATTTTCTTGGGCCTCTATGAGTGGAGCCACTAGTGCATGCATTAAATTATTGGAGCTGCACCATATCAAAGTAAAATTATGGAATATTCTCCCTCTCCTCTTTCTTTACTTGCATACATTAAGATAGCCATGCATTTTTATTATTTACAGTTACAGTGTGACAAGCTGTCAGCTGAAATCTAACAGGTGATTAGTCATAAAGCTCCATTAACACACACATTAAGCCCTGGATTTCTAAGTGACTAAGAGAAACAGACCCCCAGTTGTTTTGTTTGCACCTTTAGAATTCTCATTTATAGCTAGCAAGGCCCTTTTGCTGCATCTGGTGAATACCAAAACTTACAAACTACTGGGCTAATAAGTATATGCATTTGCCAGTAAACAAAAATAATAAACTCTGCAAATATACCTTCGATATGTGTATGTTTTAAGTGCTAATTTGGTATCTCTAAGGAGTCATTCAGTGGTTTATCTTCATCTTTTAAACTTTCATGATTCTTATAAATCTTTCAAATGATAAACCTTTGGTACTTAAAGGAAAGCATGTCTGAAGAAGAAAGAGATTCTGAGTACATTTTACTTTTTTTCATTATTTTTTGCCATGCTTGCTATTTTTATCTCGGCTCTTTGTAGTAAAGGAATTGAAGAGAGTAAAAAGACTCCAGGAAGCTGGTAATTAATCACACGATAAAAATCCATGGAGATTTGAGACTGATGAAGTAGGATCAAGGTTTATTAGGCTGCAACAGAGTATGTGCTATGAACTGGAAATAAAAGCATGTACACTGAAACTTGTAAATATTTTTTAAAAACAACAACAACAACAACCACCACATAGGGATGTATCATAGGGTTGGCATACATCCGACATTTTCCAGACATAGCCAGTATTCACCCTTAAGCAGCGTCCAGGTGGCAATCACTGAAATGTCCAGGGAAAATTTTGCTTTTAATGTCGAAGGTCCCAAGTTCAGCATGTCCAGGGAGGGTAGGAGAGACGCCTGCTTGTAACCTTGGAAAGACGCTGCCATGCATTGTAGACAATACTGAACTAGATGGGCCACTGGTCTGATTTGGTACGGGGCACCTAGTTATAGTATGTTCCTAAGCACATTGATTTGAATGGGGCTACTCTGAGTATGAGGGACGTGGGTGGCGCTGTGGGTTAAACCACAGAGCCTAGGGCTTGCCGAACAGAAGGTTGGCAGTTTGAATCCCCGTGACAGGGTGAGCTCCCGTTGCTCAGTCCCTGCTCCTGCCAACCTAGCAGTTTGAAAGCATGTCAAAGTGCAAGTAGATAAATAGGTACCACTCCGGCGGGAAGGTAAACGGCATTTCTGTGCACTGCTCTGCTTCGCCAGAAGCGTCTTAGTCATGCTGGCCACAAGACCCGGAAGCTGTACGCCGGCTCCCTCAGCCAATAAAGTGAGATGAGCGCCACAACCCCAGAGTCGGTCACGACTGGACCTAATGGCCAGGGGTCCCTTTGCCTTTGCCTTTACTCTGAGTATGACTTTGTTGTATCCAACTCATAAGAATCAGTCACCTACAAATGCTATAATGTGAATTGTGATAAGCTGGTTTTAAAGAATGGAGAGTGCATTTTTGGTTAAGGTGTACATGGCATTTAAGGTGTCAGGGACTGGAATCAAGAGGAAGAGGTATAGTGGAGATTGCCTCCCCCTTCTCCTGTAGCTGACAGGGTAAAGGGAGGCCAGTTTGAATTCCAGCCGAGCTATGAGGGAGATAAACAAGGCAGAGACCGGCCAGGTATGCATAGTCATGTTGAGCAAGCCTATTATTCTATTTTGCTGTGGATTATCATTGAGGTGTACATTTAATTTGTAAAAGGTCAGTCCCACAGTCCACTTGGGATTGCTAGTGTCAGGAGTCCAGGTTCCCAGCTTAATAACACAGTAAGCGTAAGTAATTAAAAAGGAAGATTTATTGCGAAAGCAAACAGATAGCTCCGGACAGCTCTAACGCAGCCTCCGCCATTATCACACAAGATAACCCTTCTGAAGACTGCTTCCGTTGTCTACAGAAAATATTGAACTTTTGCCCCTTGCATCTCTTGTTTTGCTTCCTATCTAGCAGCCCCTCCATTCATCGACTCTTCAGACTTATTGGATTAGCTCCAACCTCTTCTTGCTCTTGTAGACTGTCTCCGAGCCTGTTCAAGCCTCCTGAGAGCTTTGGCTGTTTTCCAGCCAGCTCTCAGTCATTCCCTCTGCAACCAGCATTCCCAGGGGTGGAGGAGCAGCACTATGCACTGACCACTGTTCAGCCTGTGTCAGATCTAACCCTCTCCGTTCTGCAGCAGGCTGTAAAGTTCCACTAGGAGCTGGCTCATTCCTGATAGCTAGTAGCTGCTATACTGGGAACATCAGCATAAGAGAGCCATGAGCTTATGAAAAGAGGAAGTGCTGATGTAGCAACATTGGCTGCCCTACCTCCAAGCATCTACGGTCACTCCACTTCTGCCACCAGTCAAGTGATGTCTTCCCATTGGCCACACAAATTATGCCTTCCCATTAGCCATGCAGGAAATGGACATATCATTGCATGGTGTCCCCAGGGCCATGTCTACCCCTCCCCCTTCACAGATAATACAAAAGGGGAGAGGCAGCCAGAAACAGCTGACAGCATTTTCCCCATCTCAGGCTATTATGGTGTAGCATAATGGATGGGGAACCTTTGGCAATTCAGTATCCCATCATCTCTAACCATTGGCTGTGCTGTCTGGGCCTTATGGGAACTGGAGTCCAGCAACATGGGTGGGTGTATTAGAGGTTACCGCCCACACACTTCTGCTGTGCTACTCTGCTAGTGTGGTGGCACCTCAGTAAAACCACTTCTTACTGTTTGTAGCAGAGTTTTCCCTGGAGGCAGAGGACAAGAACAGGAGCCATACTCAAATTCACAGTCAAGAGCTTCTTTATTGCTTGACTGGTTGCACAAGCATTTCCGTTACTATTACATACAAGCTATTTGCATTCCTTCTTTATCTCTCCAGCATGGTATAATCTCAGTCCAGTGATTAACAATCCCGAGACAGCAAAACTCACAGTATCTGCAGCACTCATTGTCTTACTTCCAACCTTGTTGTCAGCGTGCGTGCTGACAGTGTGTGTGTGCTTTCCTTGTGCAGGAATTGCAGCCTGAAACTTCCTCCCTTTATTTGCACCTCCAGATTTGCACCAATCAAGCCTAGAGTGCCACTCCTACACACTAAACAAAATTCTGGAACCCTCTTGAAAGCTTCCAGGAACTTTTATTTGTTTCTTAAATAAAGTTTTCCTAACAAGGTGATCACCCAAGCCCTGGTGTAGCAGACAGAAAGGCAGCAACTGGCACCTAAACTTGAGGTGTTTCCACAGTATCAAATAATCTAGCGAAATTCCACCAGTTTTCCAAAATGCATACTACATCAGAATGCATGGTAGCTTTACTATGCATGTATGTTATTGCAAAACCTAAAAACCATGTTAATTCGAAACCAAAACCAAACCAAAACCAAACTCAAAACTATACCTCATTTATGATGAATGAGGAAAACTCAAGTTTAAAACTCTGAGAACCTTAAACTAAGTCCACTTTATGGTTTGCCCTGTAGTTGGAGGTAATGATAGTTTTCATTTCCATTGTAACCACAAGCCTTTTATTTCAGCATTCACAACAGGTTTTCTGTTTGAACTCTTTAAAGTTGAATGAACGCTGGCAAAAGACATCTTAGCAAAACAAAGTGCTTTCAAAATGCACAATTTATTCATCCAATAAATATGCATTACAGCGTATGAAATATTGGCAAGCACAGGTTTCATAATATTGTCTGATGACAAATAAACAAGATAAATTCAAAATTATATCTGAATACATTTTGATAGGTGTGTTTTGTACTTGCATTTTCTTGACAAACTTTAGATGCAATCTCATTATCGGTCAGGCAAAAGTAGAATTCCACCTTCATGTCTTTTTTCATTGAAGTCTGCTTCTGTTGCAGAATCATATGAAAGGCCTAAATAAAGGTAAAGGACTCCTGACAGTTAAGTCCAGTTGCAGACGACTCTGGGCTAGCAGCGCTCATGTTGCTTTACTGGCTGAGGGAGCCGACCTTTGTCTACAGACAGTTTTTCCAGGTCATGTGGCCAGCATGACTAAGCCGCTTCTGGCGAAACCAGAGCAGCACATGGAAACGCCATTTACCTTCCCACCAGAGTGGTACCTATTTATCTACTTTCACTTTGATGTGCTTTCGAACGGCTAGGTTGACAGGAGCTGGGACTGAGCAATGGAAGCTCACCCCGTCGCGGGGATCCAAACTGCCAACCTTTTGATTGGCAAGCCCTAGGCTCAGTTGTTTAGACCACAGCACCACCCGCGTCCCAATGAAAGGCCTATTCAATGATAATTAAGGCTGAATGGTATGTATACTTGTCTGGGAGTAAGGCCCATTGAACACAATGAAATGTATTTCTGAGACAAGAGGGGCTGGCTTGTGCTGGGCATAATGCAAACATCTACCTGAAGACTGAACAAATTCTATCTTAATAGGACCAGACTCAAAATAGTATCCATCGGTATATAGGTACTTGTTTCAATCACCGTCTTGTTTTTTCTTTAGGTGTCCTTTTCTTACAATTTTGCCGGTATGTTTTCACTGATATTAATGGACATGATTAACAGGTCCAATAATTCCAGTGGGTTCTGTTCTGAGCAGAACTTTGTTGAATGCAATGCCTAGCATGCATAATTGATCTCAATAATTAAGCATTTATGCATAATGACGTAAGAAGCACCTTGCTGCACCAGAGGTCTATATTGCTTTCTGTTTTTACGGTAGCCAACCAGAAACTCACAAATATGGCATAACTGAAATAGTTGTTATGTGATCCCCAGCAACACTTCTAGTGTATTAATCTAACATTAAGCTGATTTATTAAAAAAAATATCATTCACCTGTGAGGACACTTTTCTTTTAAGCAAGCAAGCAAATAAACCATATCAGTATTAGCTGCTCTGTAGAAAATTAAACTGGAGAGATGGAACAAATAGTGCAGGCCAGACTTAGAACACAAATCTTTTTGTTTTGAAAACAAATTTTAAAAAGGGGGTGTGCTGACTACTGCAGGCAAAAGGGGATGAGCTGGCTACACTTTGGATGTGTAAAAAGCCTACGTTTTGTTTCAGACTTCTCATTCAAACTTTGTTACTGTTTTGTTTCCACATCTGTGGGGCCCAAAGAATCCCGAAGTGTGGAAATGAACACGCCTGTTCACAAAACATTTTGAGGCAATGCACTGTACCCTCCCCTGCCCTTCCAGCAATCCCATTTCCTGTTCTCTCTGTGTTGTGTATCTTTGGAAAACAGTACGCTGACAATTTGTCTTCGCGGCCAGCAGTGCTTGAAGGCCTTTCCAAGGCAGGTGCAAGTAGGACTCTGTCAGCTCACCCACCCTACATGTTCCTATACAGTGCTTACAAATGTATATTTGAAAAATATAGAACAAATTGTTTATAAATGCACACAGCTGTAGCATTTTCTGTAGTATATACACAGAAACATTGTGTTCTTGTAGGCAAATGAACTAACTGTTGCTTTAATGCCCTGAGACAGACTAAGAAATGGAATGTAGTATCAAGTTGCCACAAAGATGTGGCAGGTCAGTAGCTTTTTGAGAACAAAAGATGGAGGAGAAAGGAATGGGATAATTCAGCGTGCTAACACAACGTGTGTGGCTATCGCCTACTAATATTTCTGTATCCCTCAGTGTGAATCTCTGCAATTAAGGCAGTTAGTCTATGCACACATGAGTGGCTTTGGGGCAGCAAGGTGACACCCCCCCTTGTCTTTCATCTAATCCCATGCCTGCACTCCCCCCAATTCCTATTCATGAAGCCCTCGTTTGTACATGTGCAATGGGTGTTTCAAATGTACACACCAGCTTAACTGTGGAGTGAATGTGGTTTAACTTTTTCAGATTGGATGGAAGCATTTCTTCTTTCATTACTATAGGACAGGTATGGATTATGGCTGACTTCATGTGTATACGGTTTCAATGGCCAGTAGTAACTGGTAGTCCGCTGGAGACAGATTAAATGGTAATGAACACATGTCTTGGCATTGTCCGGTTGCTCCTGTAAGCAGCCCTTCAGGGGTTGCAGAAAGAAGCCACAAGTCAGCCTGTTTGTATTATGTATGCTTTAAACATTGGCAGAGGGAAATGAGTGGAACACAAGTAACAGATCGGATCCCTGGTTCATCCCGCGCACAAGCTGTGTGTAGAATTGGGTCATCAGTGAAGCAAAAAGGGTCACGCTGAAACTCTGCAAGGATTAACTTTTGGGAGAGATTTGCAGAATATTTGGACTTTGACCTTGAGGAATTAGTTGTATCTATTTCTGAATATACTTCATAATAGTGTGGGGGCGTAGCAGGGCCTGGTGGTGAAACAGCTTTTGCATTTGTGGTCCACACTGTTAGTGTGTGTTTGTTTTCTTACAAGGATTTGTGATGCTTTTTAAAAAAAGCATTCCGAAGTCTCATGGTTTCTTTTTAGAAACCCGAACATTCTAATTAATAGCAAATTACTGTTGTTTAACTTAAACTACCAATAAGAAATGCTGTTGTTTATATAAATAGCACCATGTTTCCACCCAATTATGATTATTATTACGTAAACGGTACTACATATACAACAAATGTAAATGACCCCAAGACAGCAATTTTCTTGAATAATGCAAAACTGAGGTTTCATTTGCTTGACAGTTTAAGGTTTATAAACCGAATGAAGTAACAGGCTTCATTTTGTCACTCGCCTCTTTAAAGCAACCTTACACCCTTCTTTTCTAGGGGTGGGGTGGGAAACCGATGTGCAACAGAGTCGTAGTCCCGTCTACTCAAGTCAAAAGTAACCCCTATTGAACTCCGTTGGGCTTACTCCCAGGCAAGCAGGGTTCGGATTGCAGCCACACGGCTCCTCCCAAACGGCCTTTAACTCCAGGAAAACGGACCACCTGACCCGAACTATCATCTCTCCCACACGATTTCTCCCTAGCGCACGAAGTTTCCATTTTTTAAAAAAAAACCGTCTGGGAGGTTGCACCGCGTGTCCTTAAAGACGCGAGGGCAGCTGCAAGGAGGAGGAGGAGGAAAGGAGCTCTCGCAAAATTCACAGAAGAGGGCGGAGAGAAGGCGGGGTGCAAAGCGAGAAAGCACCCAACCGGCTGCTTCGCTCGCTCGCGTTTGAAAGCGTGCGTGCTTCTCCGAGGGAAAACACGGGCGCACAAGATTCTCGCCTTCTTGCAAACGCGGGGCGTGCGCGTGTAGCTCTGTGTGTGTTTGGCACAAGAGGTGGGGAGGGGGAGAGAAAGGGGGAGGTCCTTTCTGGGCTGGTACAGCGAGATAACGGGGAGTGACGTCACCGTCCCTGCCAATCTCCCCCCCCCCCACTCCGCCCCACACAGCGCACCGTTGCTGCCCGGCGCACTCCGGCGTTGCGCGTGTGCGCCTTCCTCGCTGCTCGCGTCCTCCGTCCGTCTGTGGTCCAGCCAGGCGCGCAAGGGCGAGAGGCTCAGCCGTTCTCCACCCGCTTCCCACTCGCCTAAAAACAGCCGGGCTCTGCAACAAGCTTCTCACAACACTGCTGGGGGGGGGGGGGGCTCACTCAAATCCTGTGATCTGCACAGCCTAAGAGGATTTAGCAATAATATATATTATGTCCTCTCTCTATATAAGTATCACCTAGAGAGAGAGAGAGAGAGGAAGGAAAGGAGATGGGGAGCATCCCTCTTACTTGGTCCCTCAGCTAGCGCGCGCAGCCATCGCCTCTTCCCAGAGGAGTCCTCTAAAAGGGTCTTTATTCCCCCCCCCCTCCTTTCCTCTTTCTGCTGGTTTTTTTTTTTTAAGGTTGGGGAGAATCTCTCGCCTATTCTGTTTCCATCACTCTCCAACATCCGAGCCACCTCCAACTTGCCCTTTTTGGGTCTGCATTGCACTTTGGGGAAATTTCCCTCTTCTTCTTTTTCCTTCTTTTTTCCCCCTCCTTGGAGAAGGAGGAGGAGAGTGGATCCGGTTTTTCTATTTGTAGCTAAAGAATGGACTAAATTAAGAGGGGCAAAAGGGAGGGGGAGGGAGGAGGGAGGAGGGAGCAAGAGGAGAAAGGAGGAGGGTGAAGCGGAGAGCAGAGAGAGAGAGCGAGCCCGGGAGCAACAGAAGCAGCAGCAAGAAAAAGAAGGCAGAAGAGAGCGGACAAGCAGCAGCAAGAAGCCGGCCAGGGAGACCCGGCAGCCCGGGGAGTTCCGCCGGCTTCCCCGCTCCCTGGATGCCGCCGGCCCCTCGGACTCCCATCCACTTCCCCGCTTTGGACGGTCCGTGAGAGGGCGGCGAGAGACCCCCGGGCGCTTGGGGGCGTCGCGGGAGGGGAAGGAGGGACTCGGCTGGCAGCCGCTCGCTCGGCTTTGGATTAAATCGGCCTCCCGGGAGACGAGCGGCGGCAGCAGCAGCAGCAGCAGCAGCGGGGGAAAGAGGAGCAGAGGTGGCCGTGGCGGCAGCAGCAGCAGCAAGAGGAAGGAAGAAGGCGAAAGGAGAGGAAGGGGAGCCCTGCCAAGAAGCAGCGCCCGGCAACGAGGGCTTGGCTGGCGGCGGGGGCAGCGGCGGCGCTGCTGCTGCTGCGAGGGGAGCCGACGGGGAGCCAGCATGACCAGGTAATTCTCCCCGCTGCTGCTGCTGCTGACCCATTTCTTTCTTCCAGCCCCTGCTCTGGAAATCTGGTGTGTGTGTGTGTGTGTGTTTGCGCGCTCGTGCGCGCGCGTGCATGATGTGTGCATGAGAGACAGCCATGTGCATTTCTCAGCTACTCTTCTTCTCTCCCCCCCTCCGGTAGCCCCGGGGTCTAATCTCCAGACAGGAGAGCTTACAATAAGGGGAATCTGAAGGCGGTGTGGTGGGAAGAACGCTGGGCTGGTGCGTGCCAGGATTGGTGTCCAGGGGAAGAGAGAGAGAGAGATCCGTCCGTTTGCTTGGGAGGGAGAGATGGAGGCGTGAGGTGCTGCCTGCCGACGGAAGGCTTGTTGTTGTTGTTGTTGATGATGATGATGATGATGGCCGAGTTAGCTCGTTTGTCCTGAGTGGTGTTTATCGCAGTGGGAAGATAAGAACAGAAGTCAAAGGCGAGAGGAGATGCCGTGCGAAGTGCGTTGGGATTGGGGAACCGCCTGCGCGCGTGTGACGGGGAGGGGGGGTAGGTTGGGAACAACCCCTGGGATGCCCAGATAACACCCCCTCTTTCTTCTTCATAGGGTTCCTAAGTAAACGCATATGCTAAAACAGGAATTATGTAATAATAATAACAGTATCCTTAAAGCAGCCAAGACAAGGACTTTTGACAGAGGCATGGCAAGGTTTACAAGAGTACACCCATGTTTCCTTTGAGGGAAACTTATTTTCCACAATACTTCCATCCAGCCTTCTGAGTTGCTCCCTAATGCTTGTGAAGGTTTTTTTTTTTATTTTTCCTTTGCCCTCTTCCCCAAGCCACCGTCAATGACTAGCTGCCCCACAAGTCATAACCTTTATACTTAACCTTTTCCCCAATCGCCTCTTCCGCTAGTGTTAGTTCTGTTTCTCCACAGGTTATTTTGGAAGAGGGCAGTGTCACCAGCATTCGTCCCTTCAGGGTTTTGCATATTTTATAATCCGCTGGGAAGTGCATTTCTCATCAAGTTTCTTTGTACCTGCCTAAAAATTATTTTCCTGGTGTGGTTCATGTAAAGTGTTCACTCCAGCAGAGTGCAGCATCAAGATTTTATGTTCCTTCAGAATCTATGAGTCGTTGCATCGAGTTTTCATGGTGTGTTTTGTGTTGGTTCCTGTGATTTTTTTGCTTGGGAAATAGTGTCAAAAGTTATATTGTGACAGACGATAGTGACCTTTTTGTCATTTTCTTTCATCCCCATGACATGCATACCCACAACATGAAAAACAGAAAGAGAATTATGGGGGGGGGACTCCCCTCTTTGACGGTAGAATTTTATTACGAAAAGTGTTTTTGTTCATTTTGAAATAAGGACTACACACTACAACAGAGCAACATAAACAACAGAAATCAAAGATTTCATCCTCTGAATATAAATCAGTCACATATATGTCTGCTTTTAAGGGACCCTGATGATTTGCTTCATCAAAATGTCCTTAAATTAGTTCTCCTGAGATCTACTGTATGGCTTCGGTATTTTTCAAATGTGAAATTGATAGTCTGGTCAGTGCCTTAAGTTCAGCTGTCAAATTCTGCTCTGGTAAATTGCTATAAACATTCCCTACAAGGCATGTTTCAGTACTAGGTTCTGTAGCTCTTGCAAAGAGAAGGGAGACAGATAATTAGATACCTTTTCATATAATACTTGTGGAGGTATGGTAGGTTATTTATAGGTATTTTCCATTCAGAATGATACATGGTTTGTGTACATGGTTTAGTGAAACAGACAATCTCTGCTTTTCAGATGGCACTAAGAAATCCATTGTGAGTTATATGTGCTTTGGTAGGAATGACACTTAGAAAGGGAAATGCAGGTTTTAGATTTCAAGCAGTTGTGTTTAAAAATACATTTTCATCTGTCTCAACATTTTGCTACTGGGTGAATTACAGTGACATTGGTTAAACATTCTATTGTGGCTTTTATATAATTGAGATATTCTCAAGAGCAATAGGACAATGGTTTGCGTGTGGGTAGATACATTTTCTTTTTTTAAAAAAATCTGTGAAGTATTTGACAATAGCTCTGACTTTGTGATTAGAAACACAAGGTACTCTCCAATTTTCTTTTAAAAGACCACCTGCAGTTCCCACACTGGATTGGCAATGGCACTAGAACTTCGCAAGCAAAAAAGTAGGGATCACCCCATTGTCTGCTATTGTGAGTGGTAAGCCACTAGGGGCCTGTATAAACTGCTCTTATGCAGCAAATACCATTGTACAGAACACTCTCCTCTTTTTCTTTTCTGTTCTTTTCTTTTTTTTTGCTAGAAGGACATTTTTTGTGCCGATTTCATAAAGACTTACCTCCGATTTATTACCAAAGGGTTAGGCTAATGTTGTTGGAATGAGTGATAATTTTTGTGCTGTTCCCCACTGGCAAGTCTCATAAGGAGCTTTGATGCTTCCCTTTCTACCTTTATGGTTGAGGGACGTTGCTGTCTGAAAGGTGGTCATCGCGAGCTTTTTGACGTCTGGATTCATTTCATCTACAGTTCCAAATTTAACACTATTAGCTGATATAAGAAGGACCCAGGTTTGGGGTGGGAGAGTTAGCAGTGCGAGGGGTAGCTCTAAGATCCTATATCAGGTTTAGAAATGCCACTGCTCACCTAATACTAAAATAAGAAAGGAGGGGAGGAAAGATGGTGATTACTCTGAAAATGATGTGGGTGCAGGTTGATGGTGTAATTAGGCAACAGTAGTGATTGCCAGAGTCCTAAAGTTGTACTTGAAATCTAGTCAGCGCTTATAGGATATGGGCTGAAGATGCGCCACTCATTGTTCTCAGAGCTTTGAAATTCGACCAACCATGGCATTCCTGATAGACATTAGGCTGTAAGGTCAAGTATTCCTTTGTTGATTTTCACTTTTTCAAATTGACAAGGCAGACAATTTGTGCCGAGGAACAGCTGAAACATTTGCATATTGAATTCCTTTCAAACTGAACATGATTTATCAAGCTAAGAGGCAATTCTATTTTTGAAAGGATTTACCAAAGCTAAATCAGAAGATTTTAGGATGGCGTGATGAAAGCACAACTCTTGTGCTGTGTTTGTGTGTGGATAATTTTAGTATAAAATTAGGTGTGCTAATAAGTGAGCTATTGTATGGGAGATCAATTTCCTGGGAACCTGGTTTTAACAAATTTTGAGTGCATTTACAGTGGATAGTAATATATTTGCCACAGAATTACTTTGAGGAGTAGTTCTGTCTAGACATGTATAATAGGTGGTTCAGTTGTTAGACTTTACTTGTAATTCAACACTTTATACATTTTTACTAATATTTCTTGAGCATTAGGAGACTAGGTTACACTGTATTGTACTGTCTCTGTTGTCTTATTAATTCTTCTGGTGTTAAAATGTAACACACTTTACAACTGGAAGCAAACTCGGTAGTTCACGTAGTTTGGGGAGTGTGTGGCTGTTATCTTAATTTATTTGGGATAGGTTTTCAAGGAACCTGCTTATGGATATGTAATAGCAAGTGAGAGCCCAAAGGAGAAACAGTTCTTAAAATATTCCTTCATATACTATTAGTGATTTGCCAAGTGGGAGCAAAGGGGGAGGAATTATTTTTCTCTGTGATCTGCTACATTTAGAGCTCCTGTACACCACATCTACTGAGGAAATCTGATGATGTAGAAGAAGATTGCTTGAGAGTTCTTTGCCTGTAAATTCCTTTCCAACAAGCCTCACTTGTTGTTTAAGCTGCAGTGCATTCATAGGAGTTCTGTGTCTAGCACAGACTCAGCGGAAGATACATTCATCTGAACCACATTGTCTCCCTGATAATGTCACTCAGCTGTGACTGAACACTGGCATCTCTTATTAGATTATCAATCATGCACATCAGAAATATTTTTTGGTAAATGCACAATGTTGCAAATGCTGTTCAAAGAAAAATCACAAAGCCATATTTGTAAGAAAATAAAGCAATAAAAGATTATTGCTCACTTTTTTTAAAAAAGCAGCTTTTAATACTTTTATCTTTGTTGTTTGTTTGTTTTAAAAAATCTTTGTTATGTTTAATGAAAGGCCCACATATAAATTAATCTCCACATTTATTTCCACATTTATCTAATGCAACCTCTGCTCTGAGGCAAGGTGGGATATTTCTGTTCAGTCCTTCTTGGAAACCTCTAAGAAAAGGTTCCACAACTTAACGAGGCAACTTACAAAACTGTCTTTGTAGCTAAATGCCCCATGTTGTATTTCAGGTTTTTTAAAAAGGTATTTGAGACGTTCTCATATCTCTCCTATCATGTCTTGCGTGCAACAGCATAAGTATGTATCAACATGTATAATTATGCAAGAAAAACATGATTTTAAATAAGTACACTCACATGGATATAACACTTGCGTGATAAAATTTGAAGCAATTTAATAAAATTAAAATTATTGAGATCCCTTCTTGCGAGATTGCATGTGTTCATGTACTTCTAGAATACAACAGCACTCTAAACGAGCAATACTTTTTAATTAGTTTATTAAAAATGATAATATTCTTGCTTTAAAAGGACAATTCTTTTTTATTTCAGTAAGACCACACACACATATACACACACACACACACACACACACACACTATGGATATATATATCCATTGCACTTATGTTAGGCATACCTAGGGTTTTTATACTGAAACTGCTAATGAATATTTAAATATAGGAGTTTTGATGGGTAGGAATTGATGTTGGTTTGCAAACAATGAAAATACATGTCCTTTAAACAGCAACCCAGAAAACACTTATCTCACATGGTTAAAGTTGCTGGTACACAATTCCTCCATAAATAATATATTTAATGTATTGTATGAAATAGAGCAAGAAAATGTGGCAATCCCCAGGTTGTTTTCTTCAATGTTCTTGGAACCATGTTTCAAATTCAGTAAGTGGTGTGTATAATATGATTTTGTAGATGGTCAAACCTACAAGCTTCTCACGCTAGCTGATGCCTGGGTGCCATGACAATAAGATTTCTGAGATAAGCAAAGAATTGGTCTCCAGGCTTGTGCGAGGCTTTTCATATTTCTTTTGCATATTGATTATTGTCTGGTCTCTGCTTATTTCTTACAATTTAGCTCGGATCTGTTATTGCTTCTTGAATGAGCTACATGAATACTCGCCTTTCTTAACCTGGAGGTGTTGTCAGTGGATTTGGAAGGGAAAAACCTGGGGAAATTGCAGAGAAATCAGCAGGATTTAAAGGCATTTCACAGGGCACGTTGTAACCCAATGTTAAAATGCTTGCTCTGATTAAGTCCAGTTTCAAAGGGCAGTTTTGTGTTTTTGGCTTGGAATGTTCACTTTAACAATTTCAGAAGATAAATATTAACTATAAAAAGAAAACCATGCAATTTTGTTTTAAAGGCAGTAGTTAAAATGGAAGTTTATTGGTTTCCATTTTTTTTTTAAATTGTTCAAATGGCAGAATGTATCTTTGAAAGCTGCTTAACTGTTGTCCACTGCAGCTGTCCTTCCCTGAAAGATTAGGTTTCAGGAGCAGTGATGGATGTTGAATGCCTGTAGCCAGTTGTGGGGTTTGCTCTAAGGTCAACGGTACTGATGGAAGATAGGAATTTACAGCCTTCTGTCTCAATGCCAGCACAACCAGTAGCATTTCTCAGAGGGAAAAAAATTAGACTAGACACATGCAATGCTGAGCTAATATTCCAGTCAACTTCAGAAATCCATTCACTTTGTGAGCAAAAAGAGAGTGTAGAGTTGGGGATATTAGGAGCACAGCTATTACCTGAATTTCTTTTCCCCTTCCATATAAGCTGAGTGAACGTCATTAAGCTTCATAGAGATTTAATGGGTGTTATTTTAATCATAGTTCTGATTTTTGTGATTCCTCTAAAATTGTATGTTTCTGGACTGTTGGTGCTTTTAAACCTGCAGTTAAAAAATATCACTTTGCAAAACAGCGTTATTGCAATCTTCTGAAAATAAGTCTTTCAAAAACTCACCGTGACTAAATATGGAGTGATTTGTAGTAGATATTTAGACCAGATATATATTTTAGTTTTCTTTTCTTGAAATGTCAGTGTAAATGCAGAAAGAACCCTACGGCAATTTAAAGCATCTTCTTTTTTGTAGAATTTGGAACTGAAAGAATATTTCTTTTAGCAAATTGTGGGAATTATTAAATGCAAACACCTCTGTATTAAGAAGTATCAGTATCAGGAGCAGTTGTTTCTTTGTGTCCCGTAATGTAAGAGATTGGAAGCATTCTCCTAAAGGCAACATTATCAGGGCCCTGGTGTATCAAGGATATGGAATGATTCCAAGTAGCTCTGAGTTCAACTACATAAGAGCTTGCCAAAGAGATTTTTTTTTTTAAAAAAAAAAAGATATCCACTGTACACTCCTGTAGGACCTTTGTTGGCAGTGCTTGGGCATGCTGGCCCTTATGCAAATATTCTTTGGTAGGTCTCCTATATCAGCTCTTCTGCAAGTTGGCTTACTTGCTGGTGATGTGGGGCCCACCACCATGATATTTGTGGAGCAGTTGCAAGTCTCATGGCATTCTAATTAACCACTATATACCTCTGATGTAGACCAATCTGGCATATTGTGGGTCCTTAATATTGGCATTTATATTCCACCATTTTAATTTCCCACAAAGGCCCAGTAATTTGCAAGATGGCTCCGACCACTCAAGGTCAGTGTCAGAAGTGGACTGTCGTATGGTCCTGGAAGCTATATAAGGATGCTGGATGCCGACACCATCCCTCCATCCATGTTTGCTGTCATTGCAACAACATCTCCGAAAACCACACCATTCTTTCCTCCGCGTGGATTAATGACAAATAGTTCATATACTCAGACGTGACTTCAGAGAGGTCTGAATCTGTTCCTTGCTTCAGTCGACCCGAAATGTTAAGATTCAAATTTGTTTCTATCTTCTCCTTAGCTATATCTTGAGTCTGCTTCTTGCAGAATGGCAAATAATGTTGGAAACTGGATTTTGTGAGTGTAAATAGATCTATATTGATGCAGTTATCTGTATAGCACTGTCAATGTACACGACACCTTCCTGCCCAAGAAAAGTTCCTATATCACTTAAGAGTCAGAACAATATATACTTACACATTTGCTTAGTTGACATAACCACCCTAGGCATCAGAGAGAACACTGCGAGAATAGTATGCTGGACTAGATGGGGCCTTTGGTTTTATGAAAGAGCATTCTTAGGTTCTTAACCTTTTTGATATGTCAATCAGTTGCCAAGTTATCTTTTTTTTCTGGACTGTGACATCAAGGATCTAGAAGCATCTGCTTTTCTATTCTACCCCACATTTCCTCCTATTATTCCTGCCATAGCTATAGCCTCATGATAATTAGAAACATATTGGAAGTTAGTCTGTGGAGGTGTAATTATTCCTTGTGCATTTTGACCAGCTTTACCTTTTGGGGTCATTTTTGCATGTGCTGTAATAGTTACCAGGGTGGTTCACAATGACCCAAATGACCAAACAGCTCTTAATGAGTTCACCTAATTCCCTCAAAATGGCCTGGTTTGTAATTTGGGCTCCTTGTGCGCTGAGTACAGAAGTCAGTTTAAGTTGATTTTGATCCAAATTTCCACTAGTGATTTTGATATATCTGTTTCATAGGATTAAGGTAAAATAGGGGACAGACACATTTTGAAAATATTTTGTCTCTTTCAGTAAGCATCCCCTTGATGATTTGGGTGTGTGCTAAAGGAGGCAAAGTGTGTGCGCACTAGGAATGTGCCCCATACCTCACATTTATCCCAGACTTTGCATTAGGGTTGTGGGAACATTCCACAGTGAGTCTGGTTGCTGCCCCAATCTGCTGCCACTAGCCCTTGCCTTGAAATGGTTTTCATCTAGACTTCTGGATAGATAATTATTTTCCCTCCATGAATCAAAGTTTAAAAAGTGTTATACTGGAAACACAATGAGCTGATTTTTTTTTTTACTTTCCTTAAATGGACACAGTTGGGAGAGCCTGCTGGAGGTACTGCACATGGAGGAAGGGGTTAATTTCTTTCATGGATACAAATCACCCCATGTATGAGATAAGCGAACAGGTGCATGGTCAGCCAAGCCAGTTGCTATGTGAATGGCCCAGTGCTGTCTATATAAGTGATGAAGGCATGTCAGTTCGTTAGTTGGTCAGTGAGTCTGTCCATGAGTTGGAGTGTGTGTAACGTCTTGAATTGCTGGAGCAGCAGTACTTTCTACTTGTATATATCTGTATCTACATCTGCAAAGCCTACAAGCTGTATGTCTATATTAGTGTCTGGAACTGTATTACTGAAGCCTTATCTTCTGTAGCAGCAAACCATTTTGGGCATTAAGCTGCCTCTGTGTTGTGACTGGAACTGGGGGCAACTTCTGCTACATGGGTCTCTCACCTTAGAGTCAAGTTTATGAGTGTAAATCTTTAGACCATTTCTCAAATGAACTACACCTATAGATCGTTTCAACTTTCAACGCACACATTATACATAGCTATGTTGGCCTATTTGAAAACATCCCCAAAGCATAGATTGTTCATACTTTTATTAATGTTTTTTAATAAGTGGGCTTTATTATCTACCTTCACTCTGCTGCTGTCTTATATGTGATATACTTTCTTCCTTTATTTATTCCATACTGTTTTTGATTTAATCTTATCAGGAATGTCAAGTTTGCTCTTTCTTCCTTTCCTAATTTTTCTGGAGGCCATTTGCCAGGTGTCAGAGATGTTCACTGTGATCTCTAACACCTTTAATTGAAAGGACAAGGCTGCTGAATCTCTGAACAAAGGTTTCCCTTGTCTTCAAAATGTTAATTAACGATTGACATAAAAGGTTGCAACAGGAACCAGCCATTTTAGATATATAGCAGTGTCTTCTGGTTTCTCTATCATTTTAGTGGTAGCCTTAAGTGGAGTCTAATGTCAGCAAGAGGGAAAAGACGTGGGCACTAAGAGTTCAGTCTTTGATGCTCTTTGAGTAAAGGGGAAAAGAGGATTGAATAGTTTAGAAGTTGGAAGGGTAAACATGTAAAAGATGATTCAGAGCTGGTGGAGCTCTACATGCTACAATAGCTTTGGGAAAGAGTTTTGCAACGCAGCTAGCTTTTCTTCTGCTTAGTTTGCTTCTTTGGTTGGATGTTAAATGTAAGCTACGAATGTCTGCCTCCCAACAGCATGTACTGGTTTACTACAAGACTAAAAAGCTGAGGAGTTGCCTCTTTTCCCTCTGAAGTTGTCTTGAATTAATTGCTTTATCAAATAATTCATCAAGCGTCCTAACAGAGTTGAGTAAAATGCCTTTTATACTTGCTTCTCTAAATATGAGAGATAAGAGGGACACTCCCATCAGCTCTGCTTTCTTCATCCCAGCTGGTCATTTTAAAAAGAAACAAAAAACCCTCTGTAGCTCTAAGAACCAATGCCTGAGTTTGCTCTTTTCTTTCTTCCTCCCCATCACTTTTCTTTTGCATTGCCCCTCTTAAATTGTGAGCCTGAGGGTGTGAGCTGCCTTGTTTTTTCATTTATCCGTAAGCTGCTCTGGGAGCGTTTTTGGCTTACAAGCAGGTTAAAGATGCTTTAAATAAATAAAATGGACTTTAATCCATTTTATGTGGCAGGCCTATTGATGTTTCCTCAGAAGCAAGTTCCACTGAGTTCAGTGGGTCATACTTCCAAATAAGTGGGTGCAGGATGCTTAATTTCTTATAATTTGTCCTAGAATTGTGACATCTGTGCTGCACTGCACTCCATCCTTACAAATCGGCCTCAAAATAGTTCACAAAAAGGTTATTATTAGGCTGCTTCCCTGCCTACATAACTTTGTTACTTACTTGTGGAACATTGATAAGCCTGAAAAATGTGGGAGAACTTTATAGAACTTTCTAGAAGCTCTTCCACCTGCTTGCCAGGAGATGGATTAGTTTCCCTTCGTCATAGGGGAGCAATGAATTGTGGGTGCTAGGTGCGTGCCTAAGCCTTTAATGGAAAAGAAGGAATTACTACAGGGGATTCTGTCTTCTACACAACTTTTAAAGGTGTTCTTCAAGGTACAGAAGCCCTGTCCTCTTTTTCTGCTGATCAACTTGAGTGAGTTGGTATTTACAAGCCTGCAAAGTTCTTGCTGAATGATTAAAATGTGTGACTTTAAAATGAGTGACATGTGTTTCAAATCAGCAGCACCTACTGTGGCCAATTTTGACAGAATTAAAGCATTATTGTTTCACATATTTGTTGGAAGCATGGCTTAATGGTTGTAGTGCTGGTTTGAAGATGAACTCCTATTCTTCAGGCACCACTTATTAATCGTTGTGATTGGGAAAGTTTCTGCCTTTCCACATCAAGCCGCCTCACAAGAAAACCCTTAACATCAGCAAGAATGTTCCAGATCATGTTGTGCCATCTACTAGGCCATACACTCTTGTGAACTTGTTCCAGGCTGAGATCATGTGATCTTGTATAGGCTCTGCAATCCCTTATAGCTGTGCATGACATGATGGGTAAACTGCAAGTCACAGAATCTTTTCAGTCAATAATCTTATAGGGAATCCCAAGGTTCCTTGAGTACACTTCGAAAACCACTGGATCACGTTGTTCCAGGTGAACTCTAGCAGCACAATCTGGGTTCAATTTGGAGTTTTAATTTTCATCATCTGAAAAATAAAGGTTACAGCACATTTCTGACAATACACTTCTGTGTACACATTAAGAGTATAAAACCCCAGGATTAGATATTATGATGGCAGTGAGAGGCTGATGCATTTTTAACCTATTTTCATCAAGAAAGCACTCCTATTCTAGTTGTTCTCTTGACTCTACCAGGACTGTTTTGAAAATAACTGTCTTCATGGGATATATTCCTGAAAATATGGGATCAGATTTTTTTTTTTAGTTCTCAGTAGTGTAATTATAACCAGCTCCCAGTTGCTATTTCCATAAAAATGTTTGATTATATTGATTTTTTCCACACCTGTCACTGTTCCGAACTCGTTTCTGTGCATGTCGTTGATGAACATGAAACGTGTAATGATTAGAAATTAAAACTCTGCATTTTTATAAAAGAAAAACCCAACAACCTGAAACTAAGCAAATTCTGCTTGCATATATAACCATCAAAAGATCTAGAAACTGCATCATTTACCTAATGATAAATTGGTAAATGATTATTTTATGTCCATTTAAATAGGTACCAGTTCTGCTTTCCTGATAGATTGGTAGGCCAAGGAGATGGAGCTCAAGTCGAAAGCCACTTTTCTTTATACAGATAGGTAGCCGTGTTGGTCTGCCAAACCAACACGGCTAAGAGAAGCTGCTGAATTGCAACTTATTACCAAACTTAAAACCATGGACAGACCTGGTCTGAACAAAGACATTGGATTCTTATCTCATTATACATGACAAAGCCATTTTTCACCTTCACACCCCTTGCTTTTTCCTGTAAGACCTATTGCAGTCGTTAAGAGTCGTCAACAGGCTCATCACAGCTATCTGCCAATCACCCATTCCCATCACCCTTCTGAGTAATACCCCTCCCCACCCTCTCACTATATAGAAGGGTCTGGTGACTTCTGTTTCAGTGTATCTGAAGAAGTGTGCATTCACACGAAAGCTCATACCAAGAACTAACTTAGTTGGTCTTTAAGGTGCTACTGGAAGGATTTTTTTTAATTTATTTTTTTACTTTTCTTTATGTATACCCACGGCCAACACTTCTACTTTTTTCCACTGAATATTTCAGTTCTGCCTCAAGTTTGACAAAACTACCTAATAGTTTTGCGTATGTGGAAATACATTCAAGTGCATTTTTAAGTTGGCACCACATGGAGGGCTTGTCCCATCTGCCCATCCACACCCTGACTTATAATAAAAGTTTGACTTTTAGAAATGCAATTCGACGTTGCTTGCTATTTCACATTTGCTTTTACATATGAAAACTTTTGCACATACCTTTGCTTCTCATATATCTAGCTCTTCTTTGTCTTGTATTATGTTTACCTAAATACTATGCCTCTCTCTGTGTGTGTGTGTGGTGTATCTGGATAACTGGGAAGGTAAATGATAAAGAATTGTGTGTTTTTTAAAGCAGCGATAGGGAAACTGTGGCCCTCCAGATGTGGGACTACAACTTCTAATGTTTCTCAGCATCTAAAAAGTCACGGGCTCCTTATCCCTCTTTCAGAATGTTACAGTTGTCTTCCTAATGCTTGAAATATACCGTTTTAGTCTTTCTTGTAACTCCTTATTTATGCTACTGGCAATTTCCTTTATTACTTGCATGAAGGACATCATAGCGCCAGTTGCCACTAGCCTTGTGTTTGACATCTTTTTGTTGTTCTGTTTTTATGACTACAAAAATACACTTCTCCCAGCAGTCAGAGTTTTGGCAGAGACTGGAATGTTTTCTCAAGGCACTTCTCTCTCTTTAGGTAAATTAATGCAGTCAATGAGCTGGGAATTGCATGATCAATGTGTATACTTTTACACAACGTTTCCCATTGTTGAGTACTCACAAATACATTTAGAGACTATACTTGAAAGCCACAAGTAAGATCAAAATAAATATTTAACTCTTGTCTGTATTCAATGTACATTATAGGTCTCAGAAGTCTTAAGAATGCTTTTCATTATTGCCTTTTATCTGTCATGCAGTTTGAATTGTTTTACTGGACACTGGTAAATTAGGAAATAGATACAAGTAAATTACAAGTTGCATTTATTTCAACCTGTCAAAATAATCCACGAAAGGAAAAATAGAATATGGCTTTGGAAAAACATTGCCATCTAGAGAACTAGTGTATGTAAATCATTTTATCAGGATAACATGCCTTAAAAGGTTGAAAGGTATGCAATTGTAGCTGACTGAAAAATTATGAAATGAATGCCTGGTTGAATTCATAATTTTAAATTGAATATTCCATATTGAGGAGGCCTTAACTAATACTGTCATCTTGACTAGCTGTTGCATTTTCCTTACATTTGAATCAGATGCCAGAACAGAAGAACAAATCATATTTCAAAGTAGAGAATTGTAATGGCAGGCTTTTGAATGATTTCCCCAGCTAAAATTCACCTCTAAGCACTTTCCTTTGAAATTTGTAGTTCTCTTTCGTCTTTTGCATCATGTGAGCATTACTCAGATCTCAAAATGCTCCCTGAATAGAATGTCCAAACTACTCTTTAAAATACATTTTAAGTTTTTTAAAAAAACAGTTTGGGAATTTTGTGTTGACAAAAATGAAATGTTGCTGGTGCACACCAGCAAACTTAGTCACCTCACAGCTCACCCCTAACTATAGATCATTTATGAACAAGTTTAAAAGTACAGGTCCCATACCAGTCCGGGGGGTGGGGGTGGGGACGACTCCATTTCTATATCCTTCCACCGAGAGAACGGTTCATTTATTCCTACTTCCTGCTTCCTGTTATATGCAGGTTCTGCTATAAGAACCTAATTCGTTCCTGAATATTTGTTTGTAAGGCAAGCATTCATATAGCCATTTGAACATTTCCTTTGGGTTTTTTTAATAGGGGAAATTCCAATGCATTCGATACCCAGAACAGGTTCACCATGAAATGATTTTTAAAAACCTAGAAAGCATAGATAAATTCATTGTAGGAGTTTGAAGGATGGTAGACTGGAAGATAAACATTCACCTGTCTTCCCCCCCCCCCATGTTGATTTCACTTGTTCCGAAGCTCAGTCCCAGAACACAAATGGTCCCCTTAAAGAAGAATAGCCAGATTGACTTCCTCTTCCTCCTCACCCCCTTCCTCCTTCATTTCTGCATCACACCATTGACTCATGTTAAGTTTGTGGTCCACTAAGACCCCTAGATCCTTTTCACATTGACTACTAAAAAGCCAGGTGTCCCCCATCTTACATTTGTGCAGCTGGTTCTTCCTGTCTAAGTGCAGAACCTTACTTTTGTCCCTGTTGAAATCCATTTCGTTAGCTTGTGCCCAATTCTCCAATCTGTTAAGGTCATTTTGAATCCTGATTCCGTCTTTTGTGGCATTAGCTGCCTGTCCCAATATAGTGAAATCTACAGATTTGATGAGCACCCTCTCAGTTCCTTCATCCAAGTTGTTTATAATGATGTTGAACAACTTCTCGGTAGTGGCACCCACCCTATGAAATGCCCTCCCATCAGATGTCAAGGAAATAAACAACTATCTGACTTTTAGAAGACATCTGAAGGCAGCCCTGTATAGGGAAGTTTTTAATGTTTGATGTTTTATCGTGTTTTTAAAATTCTGTTTGGGAGCTGGCCAGAGTGACTGGGGAAACCCAGCCAGAGGGGCGGGGTATAAATAAATTATTATTATTATTATTATTATTATTATTATTATTATTATTATTATTATTATTATTTTATTACATCTTAAATGTTTTAAATATGGCTATATGCTACCATTATTCAGGACAAGAAATGTTGTAAGCCAGGCTTGCCAATCTCTGTTCAGATACATCATTTTCAAACATTGTAATATTCAATGAGAATTGATGTTTTCTGAAAGAAGGAAGAATCGTGAATGTCTAAATCCAAAATGTTGTAGAGTGATTTAGCCTAATGTTTAAGAGTGTGAGTTGGGAAGTTGCCAGTTGAAATCTCATCATAACCATGAACTAGTGGCCTCAGGCAAGCTGCTTTCTGAGCCTTGCACCCCTCCGATATATCTTTAGGGGATGATAATACTGGCCTGTCTCATAGGGTTATAATAAGGATTACTGAAATAATGTATGTGGAGTACTTGAACATTTGTAATGTTTTACATAAATACTAAGTATTATTGTTCAGAACATCACATAACTAAAGGGAATAAAATATATATTAGATAATAATACAAATACAAACAAAGAATAAAAGATAGATTTCCATAATTCAGTAGTGTTCAGAGTGCTGTTAATGATTCATTCCTTTTAGTAAGTACCAAGTTAAAACATTATGAACAGAGAGTAAAATTGATGTGAATTGAAATGTAGGTCTTAGGAGTTACCCCTCTCTTTCTTATGAGAGTATATTGAGTATATTTAGTTACTCGGTAGAAAATTCAAGCTGAAGTCATGGTTTAGTTACATATGTTAAGTTTGCAACTAAGTTTGTAACTATTCAGTACATGAACTGTTTCAAGTCTCTCTCTTTCACAATGGAGAAAACCCCCTTTGCTTTTAATTATTATTTTTAAAAACCTGTTTAATTATTCATTGTCCAGAGAACTCAGATTGTGGCATGATAAATAAATATGGGATATGGGATAAATATTTTTCATTTTGGAAAAAAAATATTTTCCATTTTGATGATAAAGATGAATTCTTTTTTGGTTTAAAATAATAAATAATATTTAAACAATTTACCCAACATTCCACCATCAAAATTAGAATAATGGAAAAAGTTTTCTGATTAATAGATTCTGCATAGCATTCTGTTAAAGAAGTTGTAAAACTACTTATGGTTGTTAAAATGTGTATACTGGCACATGATGGTGGGGGGGGAGGAGACAGTTTGCCCACTGATATTTGAATTGTATGGGAGAATATAGAGCATAACAGATTTGTCCAAATTAGTGAACTATAGCAGGTGGATTAATGGGCAAAATGCTAATAAGTTTACTGAAAGAGATATTGATCATACATTTTCTTCTCTTAATATAGTTTTCTCTTCCTTGTTACCTTTTTGTATATCTATCATCCAAATCAGAGTTTCCCAAACTTGGGTCTTCAGCTGTTTTTGGACTACAGCTCCCATCATCCCTGACTAGAAGAAGAAGAGTTTGGATTTGATATCCCGCTTTATCACTACCCTAAGGAGTCTCAAAGCAGCTAACATTCTCCTTTCCCTTCCTCCCCCACAACAAACACTCTGTGAGGTGAGTGAGGCTGAGAGACTTCAAAGAAGTGTGACTAGTCCAAGGTCACCCAGCATGTGGAGGAGCAGGGAATCGAACCCAGTTCACCAGATTACGAGTCCACCACTCTTAACCACTACACCACACTGGCTCCCTACTGTAGCACTGCTCCTGCTAGCTAAGGATATTGAGAGCTGTAGTCCAACAACAGCTAGAGACGCAAGTTTGGGAAACTCTGATCTAAATGTTGATTTTGGAACTGTATATAATTGGTTTAAAGCATAATAAAAACTATTAAAAATAATCTTTAACATGTTTTCAAACCCTCTGATGACTACTACTAAAGCTTTGAACCCAGTACATTTCTCAGCTAAGATCTGGGATGTGTTAAAGAGAATTTCTTTTAAAAAAGAAAAAAGAAAAAAGAGAAGACGCCGCCAGAAACATTGCATACAACAATGTTAAGATTATTTATATTTTATCAAAAAATTACTATCATTATTTGACTCTATAGGACCTAGGATATAAAACTTAAGGAAGAGTTATTTTGACAAGATAACTTCTAGCGCTGTGGTCTAGTGAGGCTGTCACAAAAGCTCAGAGTCATACAGCATCACAATGGCTTCAGCAAAGCATGGAGGAGCCTCAGTTCCATGAAAAGCAGCTCTCATTTAAAACATTTAGGTCCCATTTAAAACAAGAGCAAAATGAATGAAAAAAGTTTTAAAAATAGCAATAAAGTGTTTGAAATTTTAAAAAAATGCTTATTTAGCTCCCTGTGGTATGTTCTCAAGGTATATTTGCATTTAGACAAAGGCATCCTGATTGCAGCCAGTTAGAGAGAGTTGGCAAAAAGGCTTCTGTTATTGCAGAGTGACAAAGGATGGCTTCTAAGACGTAAATCTTTCTCCAAACTTTCGCAATTAATCACTGAAGACTACAAATTGTTTGCAGTTAATTGTAGAGTATGTTTTTTTGGACTCCATATATCAGACATGCCAAACCCCTCCATGCAGAGTGTCCCCATGGATCCAAAGGTGTTTTTTTTAAAAAAAATGGGGGTTTTTTTGTTCTTTTGAGGAACTGAAGTCTGTTCACATCTGATCAGGTTGAGAGGTGTTGCTTTCATGGCAGTGATTTGTGCAAGCTCTGTGGGTTGAAAGACGGGGGCCACCACACACGTGAATTGCTTCCAATTCAGAATGAAAAAGCAAAGAAGGAAGTGATGAGGCAGACGGCAGAGAATCTGTTTCTACATTCTTAGCACATGTCTGCTTCGACCTAGACTCCTTTTGGAGTTCTAGCCCTTCTGCACTGTCCTTTTAAGTCAACTCGTGTGAAGGGGGCCGAGAGAGCCACTAATTCCTATACATCTAATTTGTTCCATATGCCAAATGGAATGAGTATAAAGGTATAGCTAGTAACTGAGAATCAACATAAATAGATAATTTGGTCCATAAATAGGAAATGTTATGTCTGAGTCTGATTGGAATGGGTGGGGAAGCGTTTCAGTTGCATTTTGATCATTGCATTATATCCTTTTACACTTGTGTTATTTAAAAAGATCTGTGATGGCAGAGAAGAAGAAAGATAAATATTCAGATTATTTATATTCATGCTTCACATGCTTTGGAGAGCTTTTCAAAAATTGCCGTATTCCTTGTTGCCTCTTAAAGTAATGCTTGTAATAGAAGCCTGATTGAAATCTGAGCTACGAATCACTGCCCGTTAATACAGATAGTTTGTACCAAAAATACACACAATATTTCCTGGCATTTCAAACTTTTGGGGGAAAGGCTTTCCCAGGGGTGAATTACATCACCCATGAAATCGAGGCTCATAAATCTGGTAAATTCATGTGTTAGCAATATTTTTGCACTGTTGCTGTCCTTCTGTTTTATATATGGATTATTTTCAGCCACATGCTTTAGCAATTCTTGTTTGGGTATTTCCATCATGTCAAATGATAAATCATCGTGCCTTTTTTATTTAGTTGTAAAACAAATATATCTTACACAAGTCTTCCAGATATTTATAGTAAAGCGGGCTATAAATTTCATTTGGCTTACAAGCCACATTTTTTATACTGCAGACACAGAAAGACTTTGAACATGTTGACTGAACAACCTTTCAAGATCTGACGGCATTATTATTGCAGTATTATTATTATTATTATTATTATTATTATTATTATTTTGACTCTCTGCTTTCCCTTATGCATAATCATTCTGCACTGCAGAAGGGACTGCTGAGCCAACAGAAGATGATGTTCCAAACCAAGAAGCCATCTCCCATTATTTTTATTATTTTAAAAAACTTGTTAACCAACTTTAAGAGGTTTGTACATAATTGGAGCAGTCAGTGGATGCAGCTGTTAACCTGCAATGTTGCTCATAGTAGGTTTTCTTTACACTTAAGCATAGTGACTCGACATCCCAATAAACGTGTTAATTCAACAAGGGAAGGTGTAACCACCATTTCTGTTGCTGGTTGTCTTCTAGGCCTGGGTACTCCTTGAAGTCTTCACAATTGTTCTTTTGGGGGCTTAAAAGGGATGTACCATATTTTTTCCATGTATAAAACAAGGCTATTTTATTTAAAAATAATGCTTAAAATTTGGGGGCGTCTTATACATGGATAGTGGATAGGTGGGATGGGTGTTTGGTGGTTGCCCTGGGCATTTTTGCTGTTTATTTTGTTGGTGTGGCAAGGTCCACTGGCTATTGGTTGCTGCAGGAATAGGGCGGGTGACTGGTGCTTGCTTTTTGCAACCTGAAAATCTTGGCACTCTCCCCGCAAAAAAGCTCGACAACTCTGGGCAATCTCCCCCCTCTTCCCCCCAAAGAGGGGGCATCTTATACACGGGGGGGTGTTATACATGAAAACGTATGTGGGTGTGTAGAGATGAACTAGCTCAGGCATAGACAAACTCCGGCCCTCCAGATGTTTGGGACTACAATTCCCATCATCCCTGACCACTGGTCCTGTTAGCTAGGGATGATGGGAATTGTAGTCCCAAACATCTGGAGGGCCAGTGTTTGCCTATGCCTAATCTAGTTAGAGTCAATATACAATTCATCCAGCCAGATTTATAACTGGACAGGTAATTATGTGCCCAAGGAGATGCTGTGTATGCAGTTTTGCAGCCCAGTCCAGAAGTTAGGGCTGAGTACATTTAGCCCTTTGTCAATGTGCAGTGGTGGCAGCTAAATTCAGTTCTCCCTGCTGCTGCATGCCCAACAGTTGTATTGTGTGATTTCTGTGTTGTTGTTTTTTTAAAAAAGTAGAATTATTTGTCTGCAACCATAGCTGCATGTGCAATGATTGTTTGAACCCATTATGTCAAGTCTGTGTTCTGTGGTTTTTAATAGCTTCATATATCAACGGGTGTACCATTTAATATTCAAAAAATAAATTCTATCTCTTCCTTAGTAATTCCTTGAACATTGCCTTGTTAACTTTAATGTTGAAAAGATAACCAAATAATTTTTTTGTGTGTGATCTGGATAGTTGTTTTTGTGCATAATTGAACAAGTTCTCTAATTTTAAAATCTGTGTTTTAAATGCCCGGGGGCTAAGTAGTCTTATAGTTTCATCTCTGAATAAAGGAGGGGTGGAATGTTGCTGTGCTTTGTGAGAAACCTTTTAGAGATGGTCCAGTCTATAAAATAGTTTGTTTTTCAAAATGTGTGATATAATATATATTCGCCAAGCATATGTTATGTAGGAATGAATTCCGAATTAATGTTTTGCACGGTTTTCCACGTTCGATGTATATAGTACAATATTCATGCCTGCTGGTCTCGAAGAACTTGGGTCGTTTCAGTTGTGTTGTGTTTTCTTTTATTAAAGAATATAAGCCACTATCCTGATTTCCTGCGTCTAATCTGGCAGTGTTTTTTCTTGACATAACTTTCTGACATGGATGTTTGAAAGTGAGGGATAAATGAAACTGCTTGAGGAGATCTATGCACCTTTGAAAAGTGATGCACTGTTTGGATGATTGAGGTTAATTTAGATTGTATTTCGTCTGGTGTCTGAAAAAGCTAAACTGGGATTGTTAGGATTCTGCTACAGGTGTCAGAGGGATTTTCAAAAGGTGGCTCACACTTCTTGCAGTGTGTCCAGCATAATAGGAATTTCAGCCAGAAGTTAAAGCAGCCAATGATGAGGCAGTGTTTTCTGTGTAGGTTGGTATTTTGGGTTTCCTGAGGGTTTCCTGCAAAACCTTTGAAGGCATGGGAGTGCCTCTCACAAAGCAATTTATATAATGACATAAATTTGTTATGGCAGATACTGGAAATGAGAATCGTCATTGCAATGAGGATAGCAATATTTTGAGTCCTGTTTATTTTCCCTCTACGTCACTTGCAACATTGAGATATAAAATGGGTCCAGTGAGGGAAGTTCCTGATCTGCTGCATGTGGTTTTTTTTAAAGGGAACATAGTGAAATTGCTTTCCAAACTTATAAAAATAGTGCAAAACAGATAAATTAACATATTGCTATTAGCAATTATTATCGCTGTTATTGTAATTGCTTACTCCCCCTGCTCGAGATTATTCTACTAAACGTTATGAAAATATATAAATTTGAAGCTGCACCTCTATGCAATTTCAGGCCTATTATTTTAAATGGATCCCTTTCAAGTTAATTTATCCATGGTTTAATTGAGTTAGCTTAGCTCTACATTCTGAATAAACCACAGTGAGTGGGTAACTCTCAGAATGAAGCTGCTCATAACATACATCAGATAGATAAAAGTGCTTAACAGAAACACTCTATTTGCATGGAGCTGCTTGTTTGATAGGTTCTATTTTAAGCTTCCCCACCCAATAAGACATTGCTTTTATTTTCAGTGTTTTCAATCTAGGAAGGCAACCTGTATAGTAAAGAGGGAAAGGGGCTTCTTCACTTCTGTGGCTCAGGGGAGTGGTCCAGAGAGTGCATTGGTGTACAGAACATTTAATTGTCACAGAAAGTAATGGGTAGCTTTTTATTAAAGTTATGTGTTATCCTCATAACCACAGAGTGAATGTGATTGTGTCCCATACCTGCAGTTGTACAGTGGTACCTCGGGTTACATACGCTTCAGGTTACAGACGCTTCAGGTTACAGACTCCGCTAACCCAGAAATAGTGCTTCAGGTTAAGAACTTTGCTTCAGGATAAGAACACAAATCGTGCTCCGGCGGCGTGGCAGCTGCAGGAGGCCCCATTAGCTAAAGTGGTGCTTCAGGTTAAGAACAGTTTCAGGTTAAGTACGGACCTCCGGAACGAATTAAGTACTTAACCCGAGGTACCACTGTATAGCTGCCCTAAAACATGGGTTCTCTGAGTAGCTCACAAAGCAAGAAGAACAAAATCATTAAAATACAGTGCAAAAGAATCTTGTGGTGGCAACTTCTGTGAGGAGATATCCCAAACCCTGAAGATTCTTCTGCCCAGTTATCCAGGATCTTTCTTCCTCTCATATCCTTGCACTTCACTTCCTCTTATTCTCAGAACATTTGCAAGGGACAGGGGGCAGGGGTGGCTGTGGTGGAAAAGGGAGAGGGAAAGTCAGCTTCTGCTAGCCAATGTTATGTGCAGATTTCTCTGCGTCCAACACAGTGTGCAAAAGATATTCCGACTACTGTGAAAATGATGCTTGGTGAATCTGAACATCTGGCGCTGTGGGTTAAACCACAGAGCCTAGGAATTGCTGATCAGAAGGTCGGTGGTTCGAATCCCCGCAACGGGGTGAGCTCCTGTTGCTCAGTCTCAGCTCCTGCCAACCTATCAGTTCAAAAGCACGTCAAAGTGCAAGTAAATAAATAGGTACCACTCCAGCGGGAAGGGAAACGGCGTTTCCGTGTGCTGTGCTGGTTCACCTGAAGCAGCTTAGTCATGCTGGCCACATGACCCGGAAGCTGTACGCCGGCTCTCTCTGTCAATAAATCAAGATGAGTGCCGTAACACCAGAGTCGATCACGACTGGTCAGGGGTCCCTTTACCTTTACCTTTGTAATCTGTTCAATGTGGTCTTCCTAAACTGCAGGCTCTCATCAGTGGTGTAAATCATTATCTGATGTCTCAGACTCGTGAAAGGTGTTGCAAAAGTGACCATTAAGCTTGTGCGGTACAGCTTGTCAGATCTCAAACTTCCTGTGCTGATATTATGTTGGATCTCACCCAACATACTGATTAAGCTGAATCATTGAACCAAAATAAAGCATAAAGAACAGGAACACACAAATGATAAGAAGTAATACAGTTTAATGATACACAGATAGTCTTAGCATTAACATATAGATGGAAAATGACTAGTAAATTGCCACATGAAATGCTCTTGGATCCATAAGGGGAGTGAGTGGGGCCTATGACTTTTACCTACCTTAATAGTTTAATGATTGTAGAGTTAATTTAGCTTTGAGTTACATTTTTTCAAATGTATGTGAGTTTGCTAACAGAATGTGACATGAAAGCCTTTGTGGGGAAGCTTGATTGGTTCTGTTGTCATAGCAACATAGTTGAATGGAAGAATGATTTCCTTTCGGAACCCTTCCCGCAAGCTGTTTTGTACCCTACAACGATATCTCTAGATTGCTGTCCCTTGTGAGAGGTGAACAGAGATCACATCAAGGGTCAACTTTGTTCTTTGTGTTTATAGATTATCCCCAGTGGTCTAAGGCTGCAATGTTCATCATATTGCTCGCAGAGCTCAGCCAATTTCATTGCTTGGTATATAATGAGAATTTGAAACTCTGCAAGATTTCTCCACATTTTTTCCCCTTTAAAACTCACAAAGAACAAACTACGGTAGTACCTTGGTTCTCAAATGCCTTGGTATTCAAACAGCTTGGAACCCAAATGCTGTAATTGTTCCAGTTTGCAAACTTTTTTCATAAGCCGTGAAATTGAGTGTCACGCTGAGGTCTGCCTGTTTTTGCTATTTGTTTTGTGGCTTTTGTTTTTGTGACGGTGTGGAACCCATATCAACTACTGATTGATTGATTGATTGATTGATTGTGTGACTGCAGTACATTGTTTATTGCTTTCATTTTATGGCTCAGTGGTCTCGTTAGATAGTACAATTCATGTTAGATTTCTCCTTTAGGGTTTTATTTTTTTTAAGTCTGGAATGGATTAATCCATTTTGCATTACTTTCTATGGGAAAGTGCACCTTGGTTTTGGAACAGACTTCTGGAATGGATTAAGTTTGAGAACCAAGGTACCACTGTAGAATAATCTATGTCAAATATCACATTGTTTTTAAATGAATATGCCTCCTATAGCTAAATTTTATAATTAATACAAAATTCAAAAATATCTTCTACACCAGTGACAAATGCCTTCAAAGCATTTGGTCCTGGAAGGACAGGACAACCAGACAACTGCCCTGGGACTGGAGAGCTAGGGTAGGCCTTGCTACCATTTCAGGCTACCAGTGCTCACTGTGAAGCTGTTCTATCCATCAGCCAAAGAAGAAACAGCCACAGGGAGCTTGCTTTCTCATGGTGCAGTGTAGCAGGGGATGTGGTGTGAAAATCATGGCAAATAAGAATTAACAAGGAAAATGCTGGCTTTAACGTATGAACTCTTGCAGAGTCATGCAGCAAGAGATTTCAAGAGTTGCTTTTCTCACACAGTTCTCCTCTTCTTGGCCAGAAACAACCCCTTTTTGTGTGTGTGGGAAAAGCTTTCCGCTATCAGGGCACTTTTGAATCCAAGCCAATGTGTCGAATAGTCTTAAAATGCAATTTCTGGAGATTGGGCTAAGCTGAATTCTGGGAATTGAGCTAAGCATGAACTAGGCTGCAAGCAGTGTTAGAAACTCAGATGTGTAAGCTAGGTGCCAAATGGCTCCTTAAACCAAGGTTACAGTTGCCAAATGGAATGTATACAATTTGGTACGCTGAGATACTAGCATTTTCTTCGAAATTACTGGGGTAGACTTTTGGCTTGTGTTGTAAGTATGTTACAATTTGAGTAGGCAAAGTTTCAACAGTGATAGTGCATATTGCTGTTGTTAAAGCTCACTCTGTGGGGTACAGGTAACTACTATGCAAAAGAGCACCACAACTTGCAAGAGTTAGTACCGATAGTTGAGCTTCTTTAAGGTCATGTTACAGCTAAGTTTAGTTTTGCTCTTGTGTTTGAGATTAATTGCTTAGTACTCCGTCAATGTTAAAACTGTTCAGGAATAGACTCTTTTGTTTCAAGCTTTGCTGCTTCCTAGTGTTCAGAAAATCCTGCAGAAATACACAGACTCTTTTTGCAATTAGTATAATAAAATCATTATCTGCTTCTTCCATAAAGTCACATTGTTTCCATCTATGTTGTGTGCCTAAGTCAAGGCCTTTTATACTTTGCATCAGATTTTATGGAGAAGAAATACAATCATATAGAAATCAGGTTTGTTTTTAATAAGAAATTGAAAAAGGAAAGAGGCGTGGTTAAGGTCAAGGCGTTTCTCCAAAGCATTGCAAAATACAGTAATAGGAAAGTTATTTTAAAAGAGAGAGAGACAGAGCACCTGCTTCCATTTGACTTAACAGATTTTGTTGTGGTACAGTGTTTCCACACACACACACACACACACAGAGAGAGAGAGAGAGAGAGAGAGAGAGAGAGAAATACACACACACACACAAACACACCGCAAGAGTTAAATGAGTTAATGTATGTAGAATTGTAGCCTTTGGGAGGTTAGGTATCCTTAATGTTATTTGGGAAGTCATAGCGAAAATAATGATTAAAAGTTACAGTTGCTTCATTTAAGAAATAAAGGTCCCAAGGACAGATTGATTAGATAATTTCATAAACAGGTTTGTAACAAACAAACAAAAAGATCCAGTATGAAGCAGAAAGACATATGTTTCCCATTTCCATTTGTGACATACATGGGGCACCGATAGATCGGTCTACGTTGCCTTGCTGCACAGCTGTCATTTTAGCACTGATAGCAGGTGATAGTTTTGCAAGTGTGTGTCAAATTTGGGCTTATTTGTTTTGACATCTGTTGATGGAAGCTCTCTCTTTCTGTTTGATCCAGACAATGACCTTGATATTCTTTATGAACAGTTAGGGCCCACAATTGTTTTAGAAAGGAGGGGAGTCGCCGCTTGTGCCTTGCACCTGTCATATTGAATTATCAGTCAGCAACTGGTAACACAACTAACATTGGCACATTTAAAGCTGATCTTCTCACAAGCATTAAACCATTGGGTCGTTTGCCTTTTGAAGCTGTGCTTTGCAACTGATGCTGGGATCCGTTCAGATAGTATAATCAATTACTATTATCTTTTTCATGTTTTTGATAGAAGAGATGCTTGTTCAGAGGTAAAAAAATTAATTGATTTTAGGAACGGGTTTCAGAAAGAACAAAACAAGGATTTGAGGATGCCAGCATGGTTAAATGGAAGAGTCAGAAGGCGAAAAAAAATTGTCATGAAACCTTGCTTGTCCAAAGGAAGGTAGAAAGAACTCTAGCAAAATCAATAATTAATACTCACCTTTGTCTTCTTATGTTTTCCCTAAATTGTTTAGATTTAGTGAATGACATTATATAGGAGGAATATAAATACAGATCAGAATGATATGCCATTTGGAACAGCAAGCTGTATTGATAGGTTTGCAATCTTTGAGTGTCAAATCCCAGCTCCTAATAAGTTAAGAACATTGTGTAAGACAAGCTTATTGTACAGCCAGAGAGACCAGCATACCTGTAAGCATTTGATATGAGTCCTAACATGATCTGGCATTTTTGTATTTAGATGTGTCATTGTGACCATGTGGAGATCTCTGGACGCCAGGCTGGCAAATGACAACTCCATCTGGCTGTCCCCTCCAGCTTTCTTAAGCAGAAGAGTTTATTTATTGCATTTATATCTCCTCTTTTTCTCAGTGAGGTAGGTTAAGAGGTTGCAACTGGCCCGAGATCACCCAGTGAGCTTTGAGATTTGAACCCAGATCTCTCAAGTCCTAGTGCAATGCTCTAACCACTACACCACTCTGGCTCCTAGAGTACTTCTGCTATGGGGCAGCTATCTATTAAGTTGGTAAATAAATATGGGGGAAAGCAAAATGGCCCTTAGAGAAGGATCTGAAATATTTCCCCTGAAGCTTGCATTTGTATTGTTCTGGATTGTTTTATTTGACATTTTAATGAGTTGTCAGCTGCTTGGGAATCTTTTCTTTATAATATAAAGTGGTATAGAAATGAAATGAATCCTCTTCATCAGCATCCTCATCTCCATTGGGTGGGAAAATGGTGCCTAGACATACCATTGTGGCTACTGTAAACTAGGTTTAAGGTGCCATTTGGCTATCAGATACTGTAGCTGCATTTCTAACACTGTTACTAACCCACAATTGACAATGTGCAAGTGAGGCAAGGTTTATACAGTATGTCTCTTCCCCAAAACAAACACCCTATGGTTCGCTCCTATTTACACCAGTAGTGCACTTCTCATATTGGTAGACCTCATGTTCTTATAGATAAAGGTAAAAAAGGTAAAGGACCCCTGGACGGTTAAGTCCAATCAAAGGCAGCTATGGGGTTATGGCGCTCATCTCTGAGAGAACCGGCATTTGTCCACAGACTGTTTTCCAGGTCATGTTGCCAGCATGACTAAACAGCTTCTGGCACAATGGGACACCGTGATGGAATCCAGAGGGCATGGAAATGCCATTTATCTTCTCACTGGAGCAGTACCTATTTATCTACTTGCGCCGGTGTGCTTTTGAACTGCTAGGTTGGCAGGAGCTGGGACAGAGCAACCGGAGCACACCCCATTGTGTGGATTCGAACCACGACCTTCTGATCAGGAAGCCCAAGAGTCTCAGTGGTTTAGACCACAGCGCCACCCGCGTCCCTATTTATAAGATGCGCCCATTGACTCATGTGAAAACATGATTGACACGAGCCAGTGTGGTGTAGTGGTTAAGATCGGTAGACTTGTAATCTGGTAAACCGGGTTTGCTTCCCTGCTCCTCCGCATGCAGCTGCTGGGTGACCTTGGGCTAGTCACACTTCTTTGAAGTCTCTCAGTCCCACTCACCTCACAGAGTGTTTGTTGTGGGGGAGGAAGGGAAAGGAGAATGTTAGCCACTTTGAGACTCCTTCGGGTAGTGATAAAGCGGGATATGAAATCCAAACTCTTCTCTCCTCCTCCTCCTCTTCCTCCTCGTCCTCCTCCTCCTTCCATGTCAACAATATGACTTGGCAGCTAACCTTCGAAAGGCATTTTTGCAGCTGCCATCTCACAAAAAGAAGGGGGAAATTGATCTTGATATGTACAAAAACCTAGGCTGCAGTTGTAACTTCAAATCTGTATTGCTTGAGGGGGTTAGGATTTGACGCATGTCCCTGCCCACGGGTGTCTGTTCCTGAAGGGACCTCTGCTGCAGCTGCAGAAAGCACAGCAAAGGGATGAAATGTGGCAGGTGCAGAGTGGGCTAGCCTGGTTCCAGTTCTGGTTCCAGTTCAAATCCTGGAGAGAGGCACCCAGTGCAGGTCTCCCTACTGTAAGGTTACCAGAGGTCCCCGTTTCCCGGGGTCAGTCCCCAGATTTACCAATCAGTCTCCTGACAAATTCCTATCATTCTGAATGAAGTTTTACCGGGCCATGTGGCCAGCATGACTAAGCCTCTTCTGGCGAAACCAGAGCAGTGCACAGAAACACCATTTACCTTCCCGCCTGAGCAGTACCTATTTATCTACTTGCATTGCATGCTTTCAAACTGCTAGGTTGGCAGGAGCTGTGACCGAAGAATGGGAGCTCACCCCCATTGCGGGGATTCGAACTGCTGACCTTTCAGTCAGCAAGCCCAAGCGGCACAGTGGTTTAACCCACAGCGCCACCCACATCCTCTATAAAAAGCAGAATATAAATCAGAAATACAATCGATTATGACTTCAGTAATAATATAAATAATGAAAGGTACCTTGGAGCAATTTCGAATTCATTTGCCATTTCCAAATATAATTGCCAATTCAGAAACAAGTGATACCTTCAGAATAGTAGTGTAATTCTCTCTTAATATACAGTTGCTTTGTTTGTTTGATTATAGTGATTAGGGTCTCATTAGTACTGACTGGCTAGGTACTGTGGTTCATATTATCAGACTGCTGTCTGAAAATGTGCATGAAGTGTTTTTTAATCTTTATAACATTCCCAGTAGATGAGTAGATGCTCTTTGAAACAAGCATTTCCCTGTAACATGACCTGATTTTGTGACAGAATCAGGAATACATTCCTTTTCATGCTTCAGGCTACAGTGCTAGTCAGTTTTTTGAACCAAGTCCCATTGAACCTTAGGTAAACATGCATTGAATTGTACTGTAAGTATATTAAATAGCAGTATATCTGGCATTATATGGATAAATGAAGAGAAGTGATTTGTTAAAATTCTCACTTGTAAATATTGTTCAAAATTTTACCATGTAATTGCAATTCAGCAAACCTGAATGCTGATTTCTCATAACGTTAAGTTCTCCACACAAATGTCCCTGCAATAATTTCAACTCACCTGCTCCAATCTTGACAGTCTTGTAGAATAGAGTGGTTGAACCTTTAAAAAAATGTTTCTTCGTTTTTCACAATTTGACCCTAATGCTGAAATGCTGTAGTTCAGTTAACGAAAAGATGTTTGAATTGTGTATGTCCAGATTGGCATGGTTGAATTGCCCCTTTCTGAAATGTTCAACCACACACAACTGTCTTTGACAGTTTATCCACAGTAAATGTTGCACTTAAAAAATGCCTTAACCTAGAAAGAAAGAAACCAGCCAGGTCCTGAATGGGCTGCTGCAAAGCATGCAATATTTTTCAATTTGAATGGGGAAATGCAGTGTTGCTTAAAATACTCATTTAATTGGACCTAAGGGGAACTGGGTGGAAATTAGGGACCAAGAAATTCCTGAGTGTGCCCATGTGATCACATATCAGAGGAATGTATTTAAGTATGATTGGAAAGAAAAGAAAAAAGACCAGGAAAGGACCAGGTTGGGGGGACAAGTACAAACTCAGAGGTGCTCCATTTCCTTCTGCCCTAACCCACCAACCCCCACCTCTTAATACTTTGGCTCTCAGCCTCCAGGGTCTATCAACCCTAGCTCTAAGAAGAGACAGTTGACCAACTTGTCACCAGCTTCTTCATTTATTTTACCTGGAGCTGTTGGGAGCCAAAGCAAACAAACAAACTCAAATGGTCTCAGAGGTGCTTGCATTCCAAGGTAGATCAGGGCTGAGAGGAGATTCCAGGAAGATGCCCAATTTAAGGCTGATCTAATGTGGAGGCTGCTAAAACTGTATTCTATGACATTGCTTGAAAAGGGGGCCGGTAGCATTTGAAATCTTCTGTTGTATCCTCTCTCTAGACCAGCAGCAGTGGCCACCAAGTTTGTTTGTTCATTTCTGTGTTGCAGAATCCACATGTCTTCAGGTACAAGATGCATAAAATTAAGCGTTCTTTGAAGTTAGGGCTGTTTCACATACCCTTTCCCTTTATTGAGGTATACAGGCACACATCATCATGTGAGGAGATACCTTGGTTCTCAAACTTAATCCGTTCCAGAAATCCGTTCCAAAACTAAAGCATTCCGAAACAGAGGTGCGCTTTCCCATAGAAAATAATGCAAAATGAATTCATTCATTCCAGACTTTTAAAAACAACCCCTAAAACAGCAATTTAACATGAATTTTACTATCTAACGAGACCACTGAGCTATAAAATAAAAGCAATAAACAATGTACTGCAGTCACACAATCAATCAATCAGTAGCTGAACTGGGTTCCACACAGTCACAAAAACAAAACAAAAAGCCACAAAAACGCAAAATAAATAGCAAAAACAGACAGACCTCAGCGTGACACTCAAATCGGAAGCGTAACCCCACATTCAGCTTCCGAAAAAGGTTTGCAAATCGGAACACTTACTTCTGGGTTTGCAGTGTTTGGGTTCCAAGTTGTTTTGAGTACCAAGGCATTTGAGAACCAAGGTACCACTGTAATGTAAATCTCTGCTTTTGCTGGAGATATCCTGGTTGAGATCATGTTACAAGTTGTACTGGAAAAGGAGTTGATCTTCACACATGACAGGGTGAAGGTCTGTGCTTGGGTGCCTCCTTTCAGCCACCCCCCCTCCCATGTACACAGTTGTAGAGTCTGCTGGCTCCTCTGTAGTGCCAACCTGTGTGCCAACCTAGAAGTATAGAGAAATGCCAGGGAACCTCTGGGCAGTACATAAATGACGTGAGGTTGGCTGGATAGCCTAAGAGAGACATAAAAGTGCATTGGGTGGCGGCAGTAGGGAAAGAGAGAAGCTGGCAAGACAGAAGTCTCTCAAGATTTGTTTCTGCAGTCCTATTGAAGATGAAGCCATCTGTGCTGGAATTTCCTTTTCTGAAGGGCAAGCGGTTTATTTCCCCTCCCTGTAAAATTCATCCACAAAACAAGTAAGAAGTGGCAAAGCTACTGCAGCCTTTAAAAGAAATTGTTACCCAAGGAGTCAGAGAGCATCTGAAAAATAAAGAGCCCCCACCTCCTTTTTGCTTGGAAACTTGCATCTGTATTTCCTTTTGGACAATATCAGTCATTTACCAGCAGCCAGCCACACAATACCATTTATCCCTGTGTAAGGGAAATAATTTTAGCCCTGCAAAACGAAATTAAAAGATGCCTGCTTCTTGGGAGAAAAGCAATGACAAACCTACACAGCATCTTAAAAAGCAGAGATATCACCTTGTCAACAAAGGTTCATATAGTTAAAGCGATGGTTTTCCCAGTAGTGATGTATGGAAGTGAGAGCTGGACCATAAAGAAGGCTGATCACTGAAGAATTGATGCTTTTGAATTATGGTGCTGGAGGAGACTCTTGAGAGTCCCATGGACTGCAAGAAGATCAAACCTCTCCAGTCTTAAGGAAATCAGCCCTGAGTGCTCACTGGAAGGACAGATCGTGAAGCTGAGGCTCCAGTACTTTGGCCACTTCATGAGAAGAGAAGACTCCCTGGAAAAGACCCTGATATTGGGAAAGATGGAGAGCACAAGGAGAAGGGGACGACAGAGGACGAGATGGTGGGACAGTGTTCTTGAAGCTACCAACATGAGTTTGACCAAACTGCAGGAGGCAGTGGAAGACAGGAGTTCCTGGCGTGCTCTGGTCCATGGGGTCACGAAGAGTTGGACACGACTAAACAACAGCAAGGGAAATATCCTGTATGAAGTGTCATTCGCATCAAAGATTCACCTGGTCTACCATCGTCCACACTGGCTTTCTTCCCGTAACCTTCTTGCCTGATTTTATTAGCAGTGTTTGTTGAAGACTGAATCTAGGCCCATTACATTCTCTGACATGGCCTTTGGCCCTGCCAAACAAATAAAGAAAGAGTCACCTGCATGCTTTATGATAATTTATAATGTGTGATGTACAATTACTGGTTAAGAAAAATATGGACGTTTTCAAAGCCTACTTTGGATAACAAACCAAACTATGAAAGAGAAGGAAGAAGGAGACATGAAAAGTAATTAAACTAAGGGGCATTCCCCTTGTAGAGTAAATGAGACTGACAGACACTCATTACAAAGTGCATTTAAACATGAAAGAATAAAAGATTAAGTGTTAATTAAAGCTGTTTGATTCTGCTACACAATCGTTATTGACAAGTGGTGTGGAACTTGTAAAAAACTGCTGTTTACTGTGGGATTCTTTTGCCAAGGAAGTGGTAATTTGTATTGTATTGGTGGTGCTATTAGACTTTGGTTTTTGGACACGTGAAAACGCTGGAGATGGATGTGTCAGGAGTGCATGCAGGAGCCAGGTCCTGTGACCAGTAGGGCTTCGCAGGACTAGGGCCTTCCTAAGTTTGTTCTGGAGAGGCAAGGCGCGGCCGCACAGGTGAAGCCGCTTGGTAACTCCCTGCACCTGCTGGCAAGAGCCGGGAAGGGATATAAGGTCAGAACTTCCCTTTGGCTCTTTGCCACAGCAACTTGTTTCATGCCTTGCTGCATTTGGCTGCTTGCTTCCTGATCCTCAGACTTTGGCTTCTTGACTCCTTGCTTCTCAAACCTCGGACCCTTGACTTCATGGCTCCCTGCTTCCTGACCCTTGGACCCCTGGCTTATGGACTCTCATTCCTGCTCCCACCCCACTATCTTGCCCCTGGTCCTGACGTCCTCAGCCGGGACTTTGATCGCCTATTGACCGAACCGTGACAGTATGGTACTTTTTGATCTTCTGTTCATGTACAAATATATACAGAGTGTTGTGCAACGCAGCAGGCTGCATAACTGCTATTCCCTCACAACACCCCCACCCCAAGAAGCTCCTTGTTTCACCTTCAAAGCCCTCCATGGCTTCATGACCCCTATTTCTCTCCTCTTATATCCCTGTATGTCCTTGAGAGCTGGACCATAAAGGCTGATCGCCGAAGAATTGATGCTTTTGAATTATGGTGCTGGAGGAGACTCATGAGAGTCCCATGGACTGCAAGAAGATCAAACGTATCCATTCTTAAGGAAGTCAGCCCTGAGTGCTCACTGGAAGCACAGATCCTGAAGCTGAGGCTCTAATACTATGGTCACCTCATGAGAAGAGAAGACTCCCTGGAAAAGACCCTGATGTTGGGAAAGATGGAGGGCACAAGGAGAAGGGGACGACAGAGGACGACATGGTTGGACAGTGTTGTTGAAGCTACAAACATGAGTCTGATCAAACTGCGGGAGGCAGTGGAAGACAGGAGTGCCTGGCGTGCTCTGGTCCATGGGGTCACGAGGAGTTGGACACGACTAAACGACTAAACAACATGTCCTTGATAGTTATGGGCCCAAACAAATTCCTGTCTAAAGCAGAGCCCAGATGGTGTTCTGCCTTTAAAATGTCTTGCAGCACCCTTTCAATACCTCTTTCTGCTTTCATTTATCGTCCTCCCTGCCAGCATTAAAAGATCGTCTCATCCATTATATACCCAATCGGTCACTGCACTCTGCAGATGCCATCATATCAGGAGGTCCATTCCACACAGCATACAACTTGGGTCCAAGGTACTTAAAGGCCTGCCTAACCTTGCTTCCTTGCTTCATTCCTTGTTTGGGGGCAGCGGCTGACTGTTAGTGGTCCTCCCATTACTTGGATGCATGGCTCAGATCCACCAAGAGCTGTTTGTTCAGTATTGTGGGCTCAATTTTATGCCTTCCAGTTGGAGTCAGACAGGCTCCTTCCTGTTTAGCTCATAGATCAGAGACCTTTATCATTATTATTATTCCTGTAGGCATTTTGATTGAAGTCCGCTTTTACATTTTTAGCCATTTTTTATCTTTCTGTGCTGTCTATCTTGTGCACTGCTTGGAGGCTATTGTAGTAAACAGTACATAATCTGCATAAACGAATGAATTAATGAATTAATGTAGTCTTTGTTGTTGTGGCTTCCACCCCTTGGAGTTCCCTCTTGTTAAATACGGAACAGGTACCATCTGCGTTGTCTTTGTTATGTCATCTGAAGACCTTCCTCTTTCAGTAGTAAGCATTTTAAAGGAGAGATCTTTCCCTAGTCTGTATCTTCATTGGGATTGTTCTCCACTCCCACCCACCCCACACCAAAAAATGGAAAAGGCCTGAGCCACTCAAAGGACACTAACAGAGAGTTCACTCAGGCTATATTTATTTTCTTATTATATTTTGTTAGTCAGCTAACACAGGGCAGTCTCTTGGTGATTTACACTCAAGTTTAGAAACATACAAAATTGTTTTTTTTAAAAGACAGCATTGTACAAGAGCTAGTATTTGCCTACTTCAGGTTAATCCTTTTTTAGGATTGTTTGCTAACTTGATTTACCCCCTTGGTTTGGTTCTGATGAAAGAATTACAGAATTGCTTTCCAATTTGTATGGTTTGTTTTAAAAGACAGCATTTGTAGACGTTTAGTAGCTGCAGTTGCTTTGTCTGAACCTGCAGTTGTTAACAGAACATTTACCTCTTCAAAATCTTTCTACAAATGCAGCAAATCTGAATGCTTTTGACCTTTTAAAATGTATGTAATTGTTCTGTCTCTAGAGGGCCTACAATATTAGCACTTTGTCAGGTGAAATTCACCCTCCCCTTTTCTGAAGTGAGTATCTTTAACATTTTTATACACTTACTATAACTGACCTGTAGAGTTTATAGCACAAATGTCATTGTAAACCTTCAACAGCGTAATCCTTGGGATTATTGTAACTGTCTTGTTTGGGAATGAAACTTCAAAAGTTTAAGGTCAGGCAGAGGATGATTTTAGGCAAGTAAGTGACAGTTCAGGCCTCCATATTATTTCACTAATATGCAAGAACCATGCTGTCTTTATTAGATGACAGAAAGGGTACATATATTGTCTAGGTGAAAGCAGTTTTTTTGGAATTATGGCGAAGCATAAATGTGACTATTATGTTAGGGATGATGACTTTGAATGAGTTAAAATTAGTGGCGTGCACTAGATTTGAATGAAACCTGAATCTTTACCCTAGGCAAGATGCTCTGGAGGCTGTTTGGGTTTGCCTGAGGCAAAGTGGGATCTGTACATGGCTACATGAGTCAATGTAGGAACCACGAGAGCACTTTGAGAAGACTGGGTGACCCAGACATTTAAAAATGCTAAAGACAAGTATTTCCTAAAAGCAAAACTATGGATTGTGTTAAGCAGATCATTCCACCAACACAAGGATTTCCCCAGTATACAACATGCCCACTAAATCTATTTGGGGGATTCTTCCAACCCTCCAAAGCAAATTTGGGGATGGATCAAGGTGTACCCTGAGGGAAGAGAGGGGAGAAATCCCCTTGCACTATTGCAAAAATGTAGTTGAATACCGTCCTATGACTCTTAAGTTTCCTATATAAGAAAAATATGAGGGTGTGGGTGGAGAGGGTGCAACTTTGCAAAATAGAAACATTTCTCTCTAGCTTAAGCAAAAAAAAAAACAGGATCTGGAGGGAAAAGGAGGAGCTACTTCATAACTTGTAATCTTGCCTTGATATTGGACTGAATGAGAGCCAACCAATTGAAGCTCAGTCCAGATAAGACTGAGGCACTTTTAGTAGGCGGTTCCCTAGACCAGATGGATGGCAGGTTGCCTGGTCTTCATGCCTTCTATCAGCTTGGGCTGGTGGCCCACCTGTGCCTATGTCTGGACAGGATAGTCTGTTGTTTATGCTCTGGCAATTTCTAGCTTAGATTACTGCAACACATTATATGTAGGGCTGCCTCTGAAGATGGTTCAGATGGCACAGAATTTGGTGGGCAGCCTGCTCGCTGGGACAAGATGGTTTGAGGATATTGCACTGATCCTGGCCTGACTGCACTGGCTGCCAATTTGTTTCTGGGTCCAATTCCGAGTGCTGGTTTTGACTTACAAAGCCTTAAACGGCTCAGGACGACAATGAGTGGTTGCAGGGAGAAGAGGGAGCAGACTAGGAGGAGGAGGAGCTGGTGGAAGCTGAAGAGGCAACAGGGTTTAGTGAGCAGGATGTGTCTGTGGCAGAGAACAGTCGAGAACCAGAGGAGGCAGGAGAGGAATGGGGTCAAGTGGCAGCATTTAGTCAGGCTGGTGAGGAAGCCAGGCTGTCTCCCACTCCTGCTGAGACCAGCTCCCCTCCCCACTGGTCTTCCAGATCCTGAACAGGGTAGAGCAATAACAAGCAAGACAACAGAGCCTCAGATTGTTTGGAAAGGAACTGAGGGGGATGAGGAGGAAATTTAGGAAGCTGTGGGAAGGCGAAGACTTTCAGTCCTTGCAATTGTAAGGCCAAATTCTACCGGGAAGAGTTGCTGTGCTCTCCTGGCCTGGCCTCCTGAGCTGTCTTGTTTCTTTGTATAAAGAATTAAAGAATCTGCTTTAATGAGTTATTGCTAACCTGCTTCTGGCACCCTCTCCTGACATTGGGGAGTATCTGGATTGGGCCATCACTGCTATGCAAGTTGTTGCTGTTGTTGTTGTTTCAAATTATGTCTTGGTTCTGCCAGGACTTACCAGTGTGGACTTGTTTTGATTTTACTTGTATCAATCTATGTAGAACAACACTATTCAATGTTAGTAGCTCAGGCATGTAAAATAATGCAATCCAGTGAATATAAGCCAATTAGGAGATAAATTGTTTAAGAAATTGTTACTTTCCTATTCAAGGACTGGTCAACACAAATTATTTTAATGTATAGTACATAATTAAATAAGCAGTACCAGACCCTGATCAATAGCAGCCAAATCTCATTATGTATTATCAGGTTCACAGACTAGCAATTAAAGGCAATAATCAAATGTGAAGGAGCATAGAATTAGAGACCCTTAACATGCTGTTGATATGTGAGCAAATAATTGAACATTTCCAAGACTGAACAACAAACCAGTTAAAATGTAGCTGCCACCATACTGTTTATTACTTCTGAACTCAGCAAATCAATATATCAAAAAAGCACTTTTTATTACAAAGGACCAAATTCAGACAGTGATGACCAGTTTAATGGGTCTAGCCATAAATGCTCATTGTAATTAGAAACTTAATAAAAAATATTTCATCATTCAATTCATTTTTCTGCTATAATAGGGATGTTTCTGGAACCATAGTCATTAGGCTTTTGGAAAAATAAGTTTTAATATTGCATAACCAATGCATACTTTGGAATCTGTTTCGTTTTATTACACTGTAGTGCCATACATATCTAGTCTGAAATCCCTTCGAATTCAATGGGGCTTATACCCAGGAATGTGTTTACAGATTTTGAACTTCAGTTTTCTTGCTTCCTTAAGTTGGCAATTCTTTAAATATTACCAAAGAGAAAATGAAATAACAAACCTCATGAGGAACAAAGGGAGAATCATTTCATAAAGCAAGAGCTGTATTCATATTCTGCAACCCAATGTCATCTGTCTAACAAGGAAGTATTTCCCTTAAGAATGGTTCCTTAAACTGGAATCTTCAATCCTTATAATCTGTTTAACATGGCTGAATTGAGATACATCTTTGTTTACATTAGAGCATATGACATGCAAGTATTACATAACAATAAAAATAAAACAACAATAAACTGAAAAACATTTCTGAATATATTGACAAAGTTGTGTTGAAGAGTATATACCAAAATTATTACAGTGGTATCTCGGTTTAAGAACAGCCCTGTTTACAAACTATTTGGTTTACAAACTCTGCAAAATTGGAAGTAGTGTCCCAGTTGTGAACTTTACCTCGGTCTAAGAACAGAATCCGAACGGTGGAAGGGCACCAGCAGCGGGAGGCCTCATTAGGGGAAAGAGCGCCTAGGTTTAAGAACGGTTTCAGTTTAAGAACAGATTTCCGGAACAGATTAAGTTCGTAAACCAAGGCACCACTGTACAACTATTACAGATATGAAATGATATATAGTGACATGTATTGGTCCTGGCAAGTATTAACCACTCTCAATCTTAACCTGATAACTGCCATTTGTCCAGATTTTAATTTTTCTGAATTAATTTTAAGATGTATTTTAATTAATTGATGCCTGCTTTTATGTATACTGTGTTATTTATATGATGTTAGCTTCTCTGAGCCTGGCTCTGGCTGGGGAGGGCAGGATACAAATAAAATTTATTATTATTATTATTATTGCTTAGATTAGTGATCATAAGTGAAAGGTATTTTGTATCAATAGCAATTAGAATTTATAGGAAGGGGGGAGGGAAATATTTAAATATGTACTTAATTCATACCACACTGTATGTAACAGCACACTATCGGTGCTGTTCTACTATATGCCTCATTATTTGTGCAATCAATCAGTAAAGTCACACCAGACTTAATTTGGCATTATGCTCAGAATTACATACTCATATTTTCCCTGGTATGATTGTAAGTATTGACTGGTTTGATTTGCCAGGGAGGACCACTGAACTTTCCTTTTGTATGATTACAACAGCCATCTCTGGAGGCAGTAATTTGATAACTGCTGCTCTATGTGATAATACAAATTGGATAAATTTCACCCATAGAATTTGGAGCATTGGGTATGGCTATACATGTGTTTCCTATCAAATTATGAATCTCTTAAAAGCTACTCAGGGTTGCAATGGGTATTCATGACCGAGACACTAGCTTTGCGGGATGCAGTGTGTGTTTTAGTACTTGGAAAGTTGTGCTGCAACAGAGCTCCCAGAATAGAAGAGACAAGCAGCTATTAACTTCTAACAGTGACTTTACTCTTCAGCAGTCAGAGCTGCTACAATGAAAATGTCTTTTAGGGTGATCCGGTTTTCCTTTCCCCCACCCTTTCCTTTCAGTTCACCTGCAAACTTTTAGCTTTTTTTGTCTATGTCCTAAATAATTATGGGACACTGTTTTCCCATAGGCATTTGACTTTTCATCTTGGAAAAACCTCTTCACTTTTCCCTGTCCCAGTTTCACATCTATTAAGGTAAAGGTAAAGGGACCCCTGGCCGTTAGGTCCAGTTACGGACAACTGGGGTTGCGGCACTCATCTCGCTTTATTGACCAACGGAGCAGCGTACAGCTTCCGGGTCATGTGGCCAGCATGACTAAGCTGCTTCTGAGGAAACCAGAGCAGCGCACGGAAACACCGTTTACCTTCCTGCCAGAGCGGTACCTATTTATCTATTTGCACTTGATGTGCTTTCGAACTGCTAGGTTGGCAGGAGCAGGGACCGAGCAACGGGAGCTCACCCCTTCGTGGGTATTTGAACCACCGACCTTCTGATCGGCAGGCCCTAGGCTCTGTAGTTTAGACCACAGCGTTTAGACCACGGCGCCACCCGCATTCACATCTATTAGCAGTTTCAAATTTATTTGAGAAAAAGTATCATGCGACTGTCAATGACAAGGCAGACAGAAGACATCAGTAGACTTCCAGACGTCCTCCTATTTCAAACACATATCAATTCTGTTAATAAAAATGCATGTAAAATGTAATGAGTATAGCATAGGCTCTTCTAAGTAATAAGCAGTAGTGTATATGTGGCTGATTAATATCTCATAGGTTATTGGTAAACCAAACAAGGAAGAATGGCCATCTCTCATGGATGCTTTATCTGAGATTCCTGTATTGCCAAGAGTTGGGCTAAATGATCGTCGGAATTCCTTCCAACTCTCTGGTTCTGTGATTCTATCATCTCTTTGTACTTTTAATGTAGTATCCTTAAATGAATCACTGAATGAAAAGAAACAGATGCACTCTGGCTTTTGTGTTGCCTATGTTTTTTTAATCCCTTACTCTCTTAAAAGCTGCTACACTTTAGCATAAATAAAACATATTTGCAGTAGGTATAAGCTGGTTCAAGCTAATTCCTATGGTCTGTCAGGCAGCATCTTTTAAATGGCTATGGCATTTTAAGCACAGGCCTGGTGTTAATTTTTGTATCTTGATCTAGGACATTGTCCTCAGTCTTGGGTCACACATTCCTTCCTTGGAAATGTTAGCATCCCCCCCCCCTCCTTTCGTCCTTTTCCTTAGCATCCAAATCCCTGAGTTGATGAAGGTGATCTCTTGGATGAAGTGTCTGCCCCCGAGGCTTAAGGCTTATGGGGCAATTTCAGTTTCCACATGACTCTACTGATAACTCTCAGCAACCTTAATAAGCTAAAGCTATAGCTCCCAGAATTTGTTGGGGAAGTTATGACTAGTTAAAGTGGTAACGTAGGGTTTTCAATATATGGTGTGAATGTGGCCCTTTTCTACTAGCTCCGAATAAGTATTTTCTAAATAAGTATTTTCTAAATTGCTTATACTTAGTCGAGTGTACGTGTCCCTTTTTGGATCAAATGCAACAACTTGTCAGTCATTCCTACTTCTCAGAAATGTGGTAAATGCTTTTCACTGATCTCTGCCTCTTGATATTAATAGGTTTCACTTACACTTCACAGATTCATTGTGTCTGGTGGTATCTCTAATTATTATTTTTTAAATGCCATGCATTTGGAAAACAAAAATATTTTTGGAATGCCAAGCACTTTGATAGTTTCATGCCATCTGTGCAAATTCAAATTCTCTTGTTTTATGCTATAAAAGCCACTTGTAAACTCCTTTTGCTAGCAGTACACATTGGTTTCTCCTGTTCTTAGTGGCATCTTGTTAACTGATGGAAGAAAGAGTGCTTGAAGGAAGAGTTTTGAGTATAGAGAACACTTGTTAGATTAGATCACTTTCTGTGCTGTGCATGTGTCCATTTAGTCATGCAGTTTCTCTACTGTAAATGTGTGTGCGGAAAGGTATTTCTCTTGACCACATTTACTTATTCAGCAGGATTTATGTACTGCTCAATCACCAAAAGCCTGCAAGCAGGTTTGCATGCAATAATGTAAAATATTCATGCAGAACTACCGATAAATTTAGAAGAACTGACATTGAATTTATTAAAATAGAAATGAAAATAAAAGCAGTTTCAAAACAAATATGCCTAATAAAATTGCTGGGGTTTTTTTTTAGTATGTCTGGTCATGTCTCTTAATCCTTTGGCTGATTACAAAACAATTTGACTGGCATATTGTCATTGCCACTGGGTCAAGTCCACATTTTGACAGAGCAGAGCTCCAGAAACTAGATGCTCACATGCATGGAAGAGGGGGTAGATGTGATTTTGTCCTACTTCTTGCACACACACCTTTACTCTCCCACAACCTACATGGGAAGTGATGCTGCAGGCAGCAATGAGATGGTAGAATTGACAAAAATTGCCTCCCCCTGTCCCAAATCCTACATATAGGAGCCTGTTGTTTGTTTGAGCAGGAGTCTTTCATCTGACTCAGTTCTGCAAACAGAAGAAGTCCTTTTCTGTATGTAGAAAAGCATGTCTGGAGCCACCCTTGGCTGAAACAAATACACCCTGAACTGTTCAACTACTGTAGGCATCATTTAACAAATTGCTAATCCTTCTAGTGGATGCCTCAGCCCAGAAAAGGTTCAGGAAAAATGGTTTTGCTCCTAACTCCTGTGCAACCATGAATCTGATAATTTTTAAGGTTGCCTGTTAGTCTGGACTTCTTGGGCTGTTCTTTTTTTAAAAAAAAGCACAAATATATATATATATATATATGCAGGTTTTGGTGTCTTCGGGTGTCTTCCCGTGTAAAAGTTGGGGTGTCTAGGCGACGTTTCGACGTCGCCTAGACACCCCAACTTTTACACGGGAAGACACCCGAAGACACCAAAACCTGCATTCCTGTACCCGTGAAAATCTACGAAAGCAAATATATATATATATATATATATATATATGCAGGTTTTGGTGTCCTCGGGTGTCTTCCCGTGTAAAAGTTGGGGTGTCTAGGCGACGTTTCGACGAGGTCTCACTCGTCATCTTCAGGCTGGTGCTTTCGGTTTCTTGTTACTGGAACAGAGCAGGATCTCAGTGTTTGAGTTCCTATAAATACTGTTGAGGGGGTGTGGTGTATAGCCTCCAATGTTCTGGGCAGAGAGGAAGTTCCCAGGCTAGTGTGCCTTTTCTTCTTTTGTTCCTTAATTACTTGAGGGATATCTTGAGTGATTTCTTGAGTGATATCCTGAGTACCACTTAGGTGGGTCATTAGGTGTGGATTAGTTGCTAAAGTCTTTGTGTCTTGACCTCTTGAACTTTGTGAAGAGTTTTCCTGAGGTCAAGACACAAAGACTTTAGCAACTAATCCACACCTAATGACCCACCTAAGTGGTACTCAGGATATCACTCAAGAAATCACTCAAGATATCCCTCAAGTAATTAAGGAACAAAAGAAGAAAAGGCACACTAGCCTGGGAACTTCCTCTCTGCCCAGAACATTGGAGGCTATACACCACACCCCCTCAACAGTATTTATAGGAACTCAAACACTGAGATCCTGCTCTGTTCCAGTAACAAGAAACCGAAAGCACCAGCCTGAAGATGACGAGTGAGACCTCGTCGAAACGTCGCCTAGACACCCCAACTTTTACACGGGAAGACACCCGAGGACACCAAAACCTGCATTCCTGTACCCGTGAAAATCTACGAAAGCATATATATATATATATATATATATATATATATATATATATATATATATATATGTTTGATTTTAAGTGCTCTTCAATTAGTAAACCCTATTAATAGGCACATCTTAGCCATGGATTCTGGTTTTTGGTTCATCTGGCTATTTTTATGTATATAGGAAGTGCCTCCTCACCAGACCATAGGACAACTTCTGAGCCATTTTCATTGCCATGCTATGTTAGTTTTCCAGATTCAGAGGTAATGGACCACTTCCTTTCAGTCTGTCATGTTTAGCTTTTGTCCATTTTCCAATTCTGTTGTTTTTCATTAGTTGCTTTCTTATTTTGTTCCGGGAGGCCAGGTATTCTGACCTATCTTCCATATCTTTGTGTTAGGGACCTAATATATTTAAAGCTGCAGACCACAGTACAGCTTATAGTTGTGCATGCTTTCAGCTCATTTATTTCAATAGGAATCATTGCACCTATCAACTGTGACTGCAGTTATCAAAGCTAACATGCTTGGGTCGTAAATAATGAACCTTCTCCCAAGTGATGCAGGAACCAAGAGAGAAGAATAAATAAAATATTGAATGCCTAACATAAGAATGACATGGCAATTTATTTATTTTATTTAAAATGTAATTTTTAGAGGTCATTATATTTAAAGTGGTCCATGTAGGGTTGCCATATGTCAGAAAGTGAAACTTTTCTTTGTCAAGGTTGTTGAAGTTTTTTATTATTATTTGGGAAATTGCAAAAATAGTTGAGGTTTTGAAACTTTTTTCCATACGTCGCCAAAATCAAATATTAAAGGGATGCCTGGACACAGTTCCTGGGAATTTCTGGATGTATGGCAACCCTCTATTGCATCCACCTTTTCCATATGTTAGCAGAAGCTTGTTATCCTTGCATAAACCCGCAAACTGTTCCGATAATAATCTACCAGCTTAGCAAAGTACAATAGATGAGAATGTGACTTTTAGGTCTGGAAAGAACAGATATGGAAACTACCACAGTATGTTCATTCAGCAGGGTGGAAAGTACCCAGGTAGGGAAACCACAAGGCATAGCAGGAAGGTATGCCAGGTGGCTTGCCAAATATTGTATATGAAACTGCTAATGCAATCCGGGAACAAACCTGAAGCCACCCCCCACCCCCCTCTGCAGATGGAAAGAAGACCAATTAGAGCTTAGCATGCTTTTCTCATGCAGGACTCTAGCCAATTAGGAAGCTTTTAAAGATTGAGCAATATCTCAGGTATATGTGCAAAGTGTATAAGTACCTGCTTCCCCAATGCTCAGGGCGAGGTCTCTGCGATCTTATTCACCTTGTGTCTTGATTGATAAATCTTTCAATGAACTAAATACCTTTCTACCCATTGTCTCCTCAATTGGCTCGAAACAGGTAAGCGGTGCTGCAGATCTTTGGGTGGGGAGGTGTTGTTGTTGTTTAGTCGTTTAGTTGTCTAGTCGTGTCCGACTCTTCGTGACCCCATGGACCAGAGCATGCCTGTCTTTCACTACCTCCCGCAGTTTGGTCAAACTCATGTTGGTAGCTTCGAGAACACTATCCAACCAGCTCATCCTCTGCCGTCCCCTTCTCCTTGTGCCCTCAATCTTTCCCAACATCAAGGTCTTTTCCAGGGAGTCTTCTCTTCTCAGGAGGTGGCCAAAGTATTGGAGCCTCAGCTTCATGATCTGTCCTTCCAGTGAGCACTCAGGGCTGATTTCCTTCAGAATGGATAGGTTTGATCTTCTTGCAGTCCATGGGACTCTCAAGAGTCTCCTCCAGCACCATAATTCAAAGGCATAAATTCTTCTGCAACCAGCCTTCTTTATGGTCCAGCTCTCACTTCGATACATCACTACTGGGAAAACCATAGCTTTAATTATACGGGCCTTTGTTGGCAAGGCGATGTCTCTGCTTTTTAAGATGCTGTCTAGGTTTGTCGGGGGGGGGGTGTTACACCCCTTAAAAAGAATTTTTATTTTTTTCAAAATTAATGCTGTCAAATTCCTCCTAATTAATCCTAATTGAAGACTTCTAGAAGGTCAGTGAGTTTGTGTGTGTGTGTCATTCTTTTCCAAAATAAGCTGGTCTTTGATATTTGTAGAGGGCTTGCTGGAGATTGCTGAGCGTATTGGTTAAGGGAAGTTGGACCACATCTGTCCCTAACAATACCTGTAGTAGACCTGAAAGGGTTAGAAAGGAGAAAGTAACTCCATACAAAATGTATTAGCAGTTACGAAACGTAACTTAACTAGAACCAGGAACTTCGTGAAAAATGCTTGGCTGCAATTGAGTCATTACCCAGTTAAAAATAACCTTTCCAGGTCATGTCATTTTGTTTGCCGCAGTGAAATAAGTTTATTTCAGCAGAATGAAGTCATTATTAGCTTGGCAGAGTCCACTTGTCAGAATTTTATGGAGCAGAACACCGTTTGGCTGGGAAATTCAATAAATACTGTAATGTGAGAGGAGTTGAACTCCAAAGGCTGAAGGGGCATAGAATGGGGGATTTGTCACTAATGCAGTGTTTTACTGTTCTACTAAGAAAGTATTGCTTGATAAGAAGAGTCATCATTAGAGGTCAGACAAACACTCCAACCATAACATATTGTGGCAGTAAAATAGGTGGATTAATTATAAGTGTTTTGACATATTGAAGAACCTGTAATACAAATACATATGCATCTTTTCTCCTTTTATGTTTTTGTATTTGGATTAATATTTTCACATTCTTACATCACTCCACAGTCTTAGAGTTAAGAAAATAGTACTGTTGGAAGCAAGGCTTTTATGTAATTATTAACATTGTTTAAATCATCTGCCTTGTTTCAGTCATGAAAAAATGTGGAAGGCTTGTTACACTTCTCCAGAGGGAAAGAAGAGTCAGAATAATTCTCTCTCTTGAAGGTTACCTCGTGCAAATTATCAAATGAATATCAGAAGGCAAAATGAGAATTACTTTCAGAAAACCCCATGCTCTTATTTCTACTTCTGAAGAATACAATATGAAAATATTTGATAGGCCCTCCTCCAAAATCTTGCTTCTGGGAATGTCAGATAATTACCAATTCATTCTGTCTTGCACAAAGCTAAAATCTACTGATAATATTTCTAAGATGGTAGCTAGTCTAGTAGCAAACTAGGAATATATCTTTTCCTTGTGAAATTTATTCATTTTCTTTATAGGCAAGTATGGGCTTTTTGTTACATTTCTCTGCAGACTGACTCTTCATCTTTTAAAAATGATGTCTCTTGTATAATACATTCCTGTACTATAGAGTCACGGAAGTCTTAATGTGGAGAGAAGAAAGATAAATCATTTGAAGATGTTAGGAGAATGATTTAAGTGTGGAAATTACTGAAGCTGCTTCATCGTTTAAAAAAATAAATTATAAATGTTGGTTTGATCTACGTCATCAATATGTTAACACCCTCTGTTCGAAGCACTGTTTCCTTTAGCTAGAGTAACACTTTGGTAAATTATCTGCAGTACACTATCTCTTGTACTCTGGATGAACCTGGGGTATATTTTAAACTAAACGTAGAGTGAGATTGAGGAAGTTAGGGATTGTAATATCCTTGGACCTCTTCCTGTTCGAGTGCTCTAACATTTGGTTTTTCCAGTGATAATTTTGCAAAGATGGTACTGGCAGAACCCTAAAATAAAGGTTGTGTCTCTGTAGCATACATATCTTTAGGAAGAACCTTAGATATTCAAACCTTTTGTTTTTCTTCCTAAAACATGCTCTCTGGTTTTGATTTTATCTATAACATCAACTATGATTAGGAGCAACTCTGAAAAATACAAATATCTATTAGAGCAAAAAACACCCTGGTGCGTAGCCCCATCAGAGGTCATGTCAATCAAAAGAATAAACATGGAGGCAAAATGGCCGACATATAGAGACTTCTTGACAGAAGAGAAGGAAAATTAAGACATAAAGATTATGATTAAATAAAAGATTTGGTTTATGATTGGCTGCAATATCGACAATTAAATGAGATTTTTAAGAAAGATAATAAGAAAGAATTCAGCTATACCATATCTAGATTCCAAAAAGAAATAACTGAAGAGAATAATAAGTTACTAAATAAAACTTATAGCTTGTTGTTAGAATGAGAGACAAAAGATGAGGAGCTGAAATCAGTAATGATTAAATGGGCACAAGATATAGGACATAATATACAAATGGAAGATTGGGAAAAGTTATGGAAGAGTAATTTAAAATTTACCGATTGTATATTGTTGAAAGAGAATTATATGAAAATGATGTACAGATGGTATATTACACCGGTGAAAATTGGCAAAAAATGTATAGAACAAGTTCTAACAAGTGCTGGAAATGTAAAGAAAAGGAAGGTACTTTCTTCTTATGTGGTGGAATTGTAGAATAATTAGAAATGATTGGGATATGATTTATAATGGAGCAAATCTGAACAGAAATTGCATTGGCAATCCAGGTAGCATATAGATGTCTGCTTGCAGTTGGAATAAGGAAGGCATTTGATACATTGGTGTCAACCAGACCACAACTTTATTAATTTATTTAGCAGCAGCTTAGTAAAAGCCCAGGCATGAAATGGATAGAGATGCAAGCATTGTGCAACACTTAATTCTGACCTGCCTTTCTGATAGTGGGAAGGTATGCTGCAATATATTCCAGCCATAAAGTCCTACTGCAATGCAGAGCTGTCCATTGGAGCTTTTCTGTGTGACTTTTCTCACAAAAAGGAAGCTCCCCAAATGAGCATATTCCCCCTCCCCCCCAAAAAACTGCAGAAAATTTTTATTCAGAGAAGTCATGGGCTGGATCTAGAGACAGCAACAAAAGTGTTTCAGGATAACACATTGTAAACCTCATAGTGAGAAATCATCTGGTGTGACAGTGTTATAACGCGTATAAAACGCTTTTTCTTTACTAATGTAGCTGAGTCCCTGGTATGTTCTGGGCCACACAAAGTTCTTTATCAGGACTGTTGAAGAGGCAGTCTTCAAACACAGAGCAACAGGAAGGAATAGTTACAACTGCTTCTAGGTTTATATGGTAGAGCAAATCTGAGAGAGCGGGGGGCACTCAGGACATGCTTGCAGTGCAAATGCTGCAATAGGAAATGGCATATTGTGATGACTTCTCAACCACCCAGGTGTAACTTTTAGTATGCTTTTCCATGTGGAGGAACCATCACATGAACTGTTTCCGTAGACTCAATCTGCATGGCTGTAGGCATAAATGGAGATGTTTAATGCTGGCCATCAGCAGAGAAAAGTATTCTAAATATTATGGGTTCTAGCCAGCTCTGCTTGAGCATCATTTCGCTTGTGGAGCTGGACTTCCTATTCCTCTCCTCTCCCCATGCTTCCCAAAAAATGCTGCAGAAAATTGCACAACTATCTGCAATAGATGTGGGAGACAGAAAGGGAAGGAATAAGTTGCATTGCGCACTTGGAACAACAGTTGTGAATGCAGCCTATAGCTGCAGGATTGAGAATCCACTGTGGAAATTCAATTTTTTTGGTAGCATTTCCGTTCAATAAGTATTAATGCATTTTTTTATTGTTGTTTGCCACTTTGGGCACCTTGGGCACATTTTTGTGAAAAGGCGAGATACTTATTTTAACCAGTGCTTAGTCCCTATCACTCTGATTTGTTTGAAAAAGGTTGATCTGCAAAATGGTCTTTGTTATGTCATTTCACTTGGTGTGCTCTGAAAGTATTCCCTTTCAAAAATTAATGAATGGAAGAATAAAGATTAAATTTTATTGGTCCTATGTACTAGAGCAGATACTGTTAAAGTTGAATACTATATTGCTCTGTGGCTTTTATCCTCTACAAAATTCACATGTAGTGGCTTGAAACAATATTATTTATTATGGCATGCTTTTCCAGGTCTAGTTTTGTATCTAATATATATTATGAATTAACTTGTGGTTAATTTAAGGGTTCTTCCTTTTCCTTCCTTCCTTCCTTCTTTTTCTTTTTCTTTTTCTTTTGTAAACTTGATCTACTCAAATGAATATTAATGTTATTCCCTGAAGGACCCCTAAAAGTTTATGCTGTGAATTGCTTCAGCCATCAGCCACATACATGAACATCTTAAAAGGATCATTGAACAATGTTGTTGTCAGCAAGGGAATTATTCTTTTCATCCAACATCATAATCATTCATTTGGCTACACAGTTGGATAAGCTAGTGTTTTCCAAAGTTATGTTGGACCTTTTGTCTCTTACCTGCTTTGTATTCAATGAGTTCTACAGAAAAATGTAAACAAATGCCAAAATGTGCTATCCAGTATTTTGCTATTGTGCGAAATCATTTGTGATGAGTGACATTCCTGTTTGCCTGGCCCATACACATACCATTTTATGTACTTTTCAGGAAATATGTATATCTTCTGTTTTAGAGGCTGAGTATGCTGCTGCTAGGGGTGTACTGCTTTGCCTGAAAGACCTTTAACAGCTATCAGTTTGAATATTCACAAAGGCTGGAAGGCACCTCAGCTGCCATTTCCTTCCTCTTCTCTAAAGCCCAGAGCAGGCAAGGATGGTGGCAGCAGGAGAAGATCATTTTCTGCCAGGGACCAGTAGGGAGAGTAGACATTTATCCTTCTCTTTCAACAGAATATCTTAGTGGACATAAGCCATTCCCTTCCAACACCACAAACTGTATGTCCTACTTTTTTCTCCAAATTATTTAAAATTTAGCTGATTTGAAGGTTGTGGGTTCTCCCTCTAAACTTTTCATACTGCACAGGCCATATTAGTATTATTTCATTAATATAACCTTCTGGCTGTTGACAGCACAAGTAAAATAGGCAGAGCTCCCTTTAGGAGAGTGCAAATATTCTCCAAATAAATTCACACCTCCCTGATTTATATTCTGCACTGTGGAGCTCGTTCTTGGTATAATGCTATGAGTTACATGTGGGAAGGATTGTACAAAAGGGGGGAAATGTGGCCGGGAGGATATGCTTTGTAGCATCATCTGAATGTCATATTCATTCAGAAGTGGGCCGTGGGCCATATTGTGGCTGTTGCTCTTTGTATTTTCTTGTCAATGAGTGATAGTTTGGGCAGTCAGCAAAGCTAGGCTCAGTGGTAAGCCAGGAAATATGCAGACCATTCAAGAAACAGATCATAAGTTATTTCAACAGCTGGGATCTTTGCCAGCTAACAGTATTCAGATGATTCTCTCTTTTGTTCCTTCTTGATCAGGAAGGTTTTTATAATTTTTATTATTGAGCTGGAAATAATTCATAGAAGTCAATTCCACTTTGTTCAGCAGTAAATACTTAAATATTTTGCAGTAAGTATTTAAGATTACAGCCTAAGTTCTTGATTTGCATGAATTCTCCTGCTCTTCTTCAAATAAAATGGCGAATGGAAATGCTAAGTGGATTGACTTGGCAGTTGTACCTTTTGAGAAGGTCTGAACTCATCATATTCCAAGCAATAATATGAATTTTGATTTTTTAGTACAGTGGTATCCCGGAAGTTGAATGGAATCCGTTCTGGACTTCCAAAACATTTGACTTCCAAAACATTCAGAAACCAAGGTGCGGTTTCTGATTGGCTGCAGGAAGCTCCTGCAGCCAATCGGAAGCCGCACCAGACCTTCAGGTTCCAAAAAATGTTTGCAAACCGGAACACTCACTTCGGGATTTGAGGCGTTTGGGAGCCAAAACATTTGACTCGCAAGGCGTTCCAGATCCAAGGTATGACTGTACTTACTGCATTTGATTAGTATAAGTTGTACAACTAATAATATAAACCATAATAAGCTTGTGTTTACCATCCGTCCGCCCGCCCAAAAATTTTTAGTTACTGTGTTATTCGGTCATCAATTTCATTTTTTTAATCTCTTGCTCCATCCACTTTAGTTATAAAAGGAAAGTAATCTATTTCTATGGGCCTAGCCAACTTGTTTATTGGTTTTCTTTGCAAAATAATTCATGATAAACTATAGGTGCAATTATCCAGTTCTATGGTAATTCTGTTCAGATATTTTGGAAGACAGGTTTTCTAAAAGACTTGGCATTGGCATCACTCATTACTTGATGATGCCAAATATAGACCCCATTACTTATGTCATGAATCAAAACTTTTGGGCAAGGTTAAAGGCTGAAAGAGTGCTTTGCTATTCTGCCAGGATGTTAGCAGGGCCTTTATATTCAGTACCACTGGCACAGGACTGTGAAATATGTTCTCCTAGTTACTTTCATTCTGGCTAAGGATGACTTTTGTTTGCTACTTCTCTGGGTATTCAAATTCCTGAGATGAATACTAGGATCATGTTGTTGCTTTCCAAACTTGAAGGATTTCTTAGTGCTGAGCTAGCATTATATATATTTGTATTTTAACTATAACCTGTTCTGAAATTGCATTTGCAATGAAAGGTGGGTAAGGAATGTTTGTGTGTGTGTGTGTGTGTGTGTGTGTGTGGTTATGCAAGCATATAACTTTCTGAGCTCGAGTAGTACTTTTTTAGGAAAGGCTGCTTGATTCAGTCAAATCATGTGAGTGGTTGAATTCATATTCTAAAGTAGGTAATTACGAAGTTCGGTGACACCAGTAATTCAATTTGCAGTGGATATTTGTATGTAACAATGAGCTTTTTGTGTGTTATCTTATGCCTTTCAGAAGGCAAAGAAAGAAGAAAATAACATCCATTTTGTATTTATTTGCTTAAAGAAGTTACTTTTTTCTGCGGTGAAAAGACAGAATTGAAACAGGGGGTTGCTATCAGTGAACAGAGTTGAATAACAGCTTTATTGTGCTAATGTTAAAGTTCACCAATAAGCTAAGCTAAAAAGGATGCCAAAAAATGGCACCTGTTTGCAGTGGGCAGTGCAAATAACTCCCAGCTTTGATAGTACAGTGGTACCTCGGGTTAAGTACTTAATTCATTCCAGAGGTCGATACTTAACCTGAAACTGTTCTTAACCTGAAGCACCACTTTAGCTAATGGGGCCTCCTGCTGCTGCCGTGCCGCTGGAGTACAATTTCTGTTCTCGTCCTGAAGCAAAGTTCTTAACCTGAAGCAATATTTCTGGGTTAGCGGAGTCTGTAACCTGAAGCGTATGTAACCCGAGGTACCACTGTACTTTTGTGTATGCTTACATTTTGGAGTCAAAAAGATGTTTAAACAGTGTCACAACACAAGAGAGCACAAGCAGTGTTTACTGACAGGATGAGGCAGAACAAAAGCTTCAGAATACTGGAAGATACCTGATGTTACCAGAATGCTAGCCACATAGATCAGATGGAGGGAAAGGGCCACATTTTAATATGTTATGAAATTATTTCCCATAAAGTCAAATGAACCCTGGGGTATGTTTTCAGTGCATCAAAGCTTAAGAATTCTCATTTTTGGTACATAGAAGCAGGTGTAAACTTTCAAAAAAATATTTGTGCTTAGTTTACCAGAATATCATATGTAAAGTATGCTTTAAATAGATAGAGAGTTTTGTAAGAAAATATAGAACACCATGGTAAGCCATGCTTATGTATTACTATGTCATCCAAACATGACAAATGGGTAAATTGGGCTGTGTGTATGGACAAGGGCTTTGCATGCACTTCTATGATCCAATAGATCATAGACACACCTCAGTTACTTCTGGTACCTTTGTGTAAATATACCTGCACTGTTAGGCAAATGAGACCAGAATTGGAAAGGTAAGTTTTAAATACTGGTCTTCTTTCTTGGGAAAATCCCATTTAGCCTTCATCCAGCTAATATGCAACCGTTTCTGGTTTATATCCTTGCAGTATTTGTTTGTAAGCAGAAACTCTTTAGCTAGCTACTTGATAAAACAATATCAAGTTACTCTGTCAGTGTGTTGCAGCTAATCAGCTCAGGTTTCAGTGATCATGTAAGATACATAATAACAAAGCATCATTAAGACCCAAGCGCTTAATACTTTCTGCCAGTCACTTAATCTACTGAGATAACGGTTTACTGTTCACAAACAACACTGAGAGGTGCTTCTTTGTCACACAAAACGTGGAAGTGTAGGAGGAAAATCCTTGTTTTCTGTGACTTTAAGAAAGTATGATGAGGGACTTCATTGCCAAACCCATTATAAAAGATAGGAGGAATGTATTATCAGAGATTTGATGGAATTGCCGTATTTTTTGCTCTATAAGACTCACTTTTTCCCTCCTAAAAAGTAAGGGGAAATGTTTGTGCGTCTTATGGAGCGAATGCAGTCTGCACAGCTATCCCAGAAGCCAGAACAGCAAGAGGGATTGCTGCTTTCACTGCGCAGCGATCCCTCTTGCTGTTCTGGCTTCTGAGATTCAGAATATTTTTTTTCTTGTTTTCCTCCTCCAAAAACTAGGTGCGTCTTGTGGTCTGGTGTGTCTTATAGAGTGAAAAATACGGTAATTGTCTCATGACTTCCATCTGCTTTAATATATTCTCTTGCCCCTTAAAATAACTCCCTTTTTTTAAAAAGTGGGCATTTGTCTCAGGTTGGAAGAAAGAACAATAAGACCTAATTTTTGCTCTTCTTCTTTATGAACCACTTGTAAAAGAAGTTTTTCTAAAGCACGGTGCTTTATTGTCACTTGAAGAGCAGGTGTCTCCAGTGGCTGTGGTGCCAATTTGCCAGTTACAGTGGCTTCTGGTCAGGGAAAGCCTTGCTCTGATAACCTCCAGATCAGATTATGTAATGGACTGTACATGGTTGTGCCCTTGGCCAGATGCGAAGCAACCTGCTCTGGTATCTGGAACGGTGTTCATCCCAGGGGGCGTGATGCTCATCCCAGGGGGTGTGGCATGTGTCCCAGGGGGCATGGGGTGCTGCCCGTGGGGGCATGGCGTGGGTCCCAGGGGGTGTGGCGTTTGTCCCAGGGGGCATGGCACACCCCGGGGGGTGCCACCAATCGGGGGTCAGCATTTTGTCACCCTCCTCTTTGGAATGGCACCTGGGGTGGACCGCTCTCCCGCCCCCACCTCAGAATGCCCCTGCCCTTAGCAACACTTCAGAAGCCGCAAGCAGTGCAGAATGCATAGGTCATCGGGATCAATATAACACTGGTCCTAAAGGACTTAATCAGAACAGCAAGCCATAGTTTAGCCCCTCCTGTCCAGGAGAATCCAGTTACCAGCTTGAACCAAGCTGCATTGGTAGGTGCTATAACATGCCATTCACATTTTTTTAGCAGTACGCAATGCATTTATACCATGTTTAGCATAGCCCATATCCTGACATTTCGGGATATTGATTTGTTATGTTAACATGAGTAAGAACATATAGCATTCACCTTTTGTCATTTTCAAATGCTGAGATAAAATTCTGGTTTATTGAGGGGCACAACTTGCAGCTTATGTTATGCCAGTTGGACAAAAGCATACCTTTCTGTCTGCCTTATAATGCTTTCTTGATTCATTCTGATTTTCATTTTGTTGTCTTGATTTTTCTTTTTTCCTGAAAGAAGCAGTAGCCAGCCTAACCAGCCATTAGGATTTATTTCTGGAGTCCACAAAGGTCATTTAGATAATTCCAACACTGCTACTAATCCAGGAGATCAGGTTACAACTGTTAGTTAAAATCCTATCCTGCGGCAAGTTCAGCAAACACATGTACTTAGGTTCTTTCTTTTAACCATTAGTTAGATGTTAGTACTACCAGTTTATTTTGGCAGAAATGTTGCCTTGACATGCTTTTTCCTCAATGCAAGCCAAGCCAATGACTTATAAATGAATTTGTATTCAGTGTGTGTGTGTGTGTGTGTGTGGTAATTGCGTTGTTGCTTAGCACAATAATAAATGGGATCATCTTAATAGATGGTCCTGGTTGTGGGCAGGCCCTCAAACTGGTCCCCTCCCCTCCCTGGTGTGGGTGGAGCTATCACCCTTACTCCGGGGTGGCACCACAATCACCCAGGGCTATTGCCCAATCATGTCAAAGGGTGATTGTGGGGGAAAGTATAAAAGCGGCAGCGCAACGTGTGCCAGGTTCCTGGCTTATGGTGAATGGGGGAGGGGAGGTCAGCCATTGCCTGCCCCTCCATTTCAAGGGTATTCCGTTAAAGGAATCCAGGGCCTAGATCCTGTCTGAAGTCCACTTGAAGGGTGAGGGCCATGCCAGGCCACTGGGAACACCAGGGGAGATGCAGGCGGGTTCCCCCAAAGCAATTTCCCTTTGGGTGGTTTCCTGCAAAGGGTGCAGGAGTCAGATATAGTCTTGCCAATGCCTAAGCCAATACCATAAAGTTTTGGCCAAAATTTTGCCTAAAAACCTTAAACAAAATATCCATGTCTGTGTGACTTTCTTTATTCTAATGGGGGATCAGCTTGGGGGTCTTGCCACGCAACTGTTGATTGCAAAGAATATGTGTAAATCAAAGGGCATGTATTGTGTAAGTATTCAGTCATGAAGCTCAGCTGGTGACCTTGGCTCAGCCACTTTCTCTCTATCTAACCTAACTGTGCGGATAAAATGGAAGATAAGGAACCATGCACTATCATTGGAGGAAGTGAAGGATACATATGTAGAACAATGGTCACACAATCACAGAATTGTAGAGCTGAAAGGGAACACAAGGGTCGTTAGTCTAGCCCCCTGCAATACAGGAGTCTTTTGTCCATTGTGAGACTTGAACTCATAACCTTGAGATTCAGAGTTTTAAGAGCATGAACATACCTAAATGAAGAAGAAAAGGCATAATCACAATCCCATGACTATAGCCCAGCAACTGCAGATAAAGCCTTAAAGAAATGGTTGTCAAGTCAATATGAAACTGTGTTTCATTTTCGTTTCCATTGTAGTGGCTTTCTGTTTTCAGGGCACATTATAAGAATCCTTTTCAAATGTCTGTTCCAAACTAGTTTGCACTTCACGTTATCAAGGATGAATGCACATATGGTTCAATGCATATTAAAGAACTGCATTGTGTTCTAAGTGTTTAGGGTAAATACTCATCTGTAAATGGCAAATGGAATAAGTAGACCAGCTTGGAGGTCATGTAGTAGCATTCAGAAATGCTTTCGCTCATTTTATTATGTATTCAGAAAGAATGCCAGTATCTCTTCTTCCCAGAGTAAGGGATAATCTACAGCCAATATTTAATAATTGCGTAAATCTTCCATGATATTAAACAATTTCTAGGCATAGCAACACGAATTACTCTTGAACTCAAAACAGACTACAATGTATCTGGCCATACACTTTTGAGAATCATGTTTTTTTGCTTAGTCAAAAGAGAGATGAGTATTTTTCTCAAGGTCGTCTTTAGGGGCTCTGTGATATCGTTTGATATCATTTCAATGATACGTTTTCAGTTATTTATTAATAGGGTTATTTAATAGATTTTTAATATTTAAGTTTATTGCATTTTTTTAGCTGTATCTGTTTTAATTTAAGATGTGAGCTACCTTGGATATTGCATTGGAGGGAAAATGTGATAATAACAACCCTAAATAAGTTTTTTGTTTTCAATTACAACTATGGAGTAGCTCTTGTTTTACTTATATCACCCATACAGAATTGTTCACTTTGCTCGATGGGGTTAGTTTTCTGTCTTGTTTCTATGCTATTAAAATGAAACTAAAAAAATTTCTGATTAGAGTTTAGGGGGGGCTTTTGTCCCTTGGAACCTCAATTCAAATTATATATTCTTCAATACTGTAAGTTTAATGTTTACTGTAAATGTCATAAATTTTACTCACTGGTCTATATCAGCATTCACTTGAGCAAGGCTAATTTGTCTCACTTCTTGCCTCTGGGAGGTCCAGATGTGAAACAGTTTCAGAAAGGAGTCATTAGCATCTTAGGGAGCTGGATTCAATAGAGTAGAATATGCCTTAGTTGGGGACGTGTTCTCAAAAGACATAATATCTGTATAAAATGTAGATTTTTTTTAAAAAGACCCAGGTCTTGGAAATACAGCTAGATGTATAGTGGAAACTCAACATACTAAAGAGATGAATAATTTCATATATTGGCCAGGTCTGCATAAAACAATAAGCCATAGTTTAGCATTATTAGCATGAGCTTTGGACTCATGCGCTGCCCTCTTGTATCTTCTCCTCTGTTACACTGCAAGGAGGAGGGAGAATCAAAGTATTTGCCTCCATGTTCAACTAACTATGGCTTGCTATGTCTTAGCTGAGAACTGTGGTTAATGTTAGCTATTGTTTACTGAAAAGCCAAGGTGTACAGATTAACCACGATTTAAAGTCAGATTTTCCAGTAAACTGTAGCAAGCGCTACCATGTAACAACAAATTGTGGTTAGGTAACAATGGAAGAAAATGCTTTTGATCTGGCTGCACTTCTGATGTGGCTGCGCTAGAAGAGTCCCATCAGCTTGACCTCATGCACACAACAATAAACTATGGTTTACTTCAGTCTTCCCAGCTTTGGTCCCCATAAATCGTTGTATAACTTTCTCCATCATCTCCAGCCACCATGGCCCATTGACAGGGATGAGGAGAGTCATAGTCCACAACATCTTTGGCACCAATGTTGTGGGAAGTGCCAAAAATAGCACTTGTGTCCATGTTCTGCATTTGAACTATGTCAGTTGTTCCGGGAGTTTGGAAGTAGGAGAAAGAGATTTGAGCTGTGCCCAAAAATTGATCTGTTTTGCTTTTTAAGTGAAAATCGTGTTTGGGGAGGGAGAAGTAGAAATATTTCCACCCAAAATCCTTCCGTGAGCGATCTGTTGTGTAGTTTGTGGTGAATTCAAATAACAGAACATCATTATGAGTGTAGATGTGTGTGTGGAGGTACTTGAAGATAACTTGAAAAGTCATGGTATTAGAAGAAGAAATAACTAAACTCCTGTGGCAGTTTGTAAATGGTGTCTGAGTAATCCGAGTCTTATTATGTTCAAGCAGCATTCAGAAATAAGTTTTTCCTCACTTATTAAAGTCAAAATAAATAAATAAATTGCAATATAAGATACACTGCATTTTGAAGCAGTTTCCTCCAGCGAATAAATATATCAATTCTATTTGGTAGCGTCCTTCTAGCATTCATTAGAACTGTATCTAATCTTTGTAAAGTAAAGGAATGCATGAGACATCCCCCTTCAAGTTTTGAAGTAGAATTGTGTTTCTGGAATTTGTTTCCCCTCCATCTCCCAAAGATACAAAGCATAGCTCACCCTCATTTTGCTGGTCTGCCAGTGAACACCACACCTCATTAAAATCACAACCCATTTTTAACACACACCCTTGTGCCAGTACGCTTACCATGGTTGTTTGGTAGTGCTGAGACACTCTGATTAATTGCAGTTTAATTTACTAATCCTGGCCACTAGTGATCAGACAAATCGTTTGCATTTTCTCACGCAGTTCAAATGCTTTTGCTAGCCTTTGTCTAATAAAGAAAGAATAAATAATTCACCACCGATGGCGTATCTTGGAATCTAAAGCAAGCAGTATAAACTAACCCAACACATCAGCAACTGAAAGACTTCCTTCAGCAGCAAAACCTCTTTCAAAATTAATGGGCTGCTGCTGCAGCAGGAGGACTGCTCAGGAATGGAAATATTTATAGTTTTCCTCCTAACTTCTGACCCTTGAAATTAAAAGCACTTTCTCCACCCCCTTAGATCCAGTTAACCCTCAGGAAAAATGCCTGTCAATTCATAGAAGAATTGTTTTGAAAGGCATTTGGACAAAGCAGTTGTCTTCAGGTTGCAGGATGGAATGTATAAAGGAAGAGTCTCTGTATAGTCTGCTGAATATTGGTTCTGTTCAGTGCCAGACTTACGTATAAGCCAAACAAGCTATAGCTTAGGGGCCCACTCTCTTGCGGGCCCCCCAAAAAATTAAAGGAAAGAAACAAGACACACCTCCTTGGGAAGGGAACTTCACAATTTTGGTGCCATTGTTAAAAGGGATACAACTGGCCTGAACTCCACAGTTCATATGACATTGGAATACTAGGGTTACTAGCAGAATCTGCTTTGGTTCATGGAACCAAGTCTGCAAATTAGGTAAAGGTAAAGGACCCCTGGATGGGACGCAGGTGGCGCTGTGGGTTAAAGCCTCAGCGCCTAGGACTTGCCGATCGAAAGGTTGGCGGTTCGAATCCCTGCGGCGGGGTGCGCTCCCGCTGCTCGGTCCCAGCGCCTGCCAACCTAGCAGTTCGAAAGCACCTCCGGGTGCAAGTAGATAAATAGGGACCGCTTACCAGCGGGAAGGTAAACGCCGTTTCCGTGTGCGGCTCTGGCTCACCAGAGCAGCGATGTCACGCTGGCCACGTGACCCAGAAGTGTCTCCGGACAGCGCTGGCCCCTGGCCTCTTAAGTGAGATGGGCGCACAACCCCAGAGTCTGTCAAGACTGGCCCGTACGGGCAGGGGTACCTTTACCTTTACCTTTAAAGGACCCCTGGACTGTTAAGTCCAGTCAAAGGTGCTCATCTCGCTTTCAGGCCGAGGGAGCCGGCATTTGTCTGCAGACACCTTTCCGGGTGATGTGGCCAGCATGACTAAACCTCTTCTGGCACAATAGAACACCGTGACGGAAACCAGAAAACACGGAAATGCTGTTTACCTTCCTGCCACAGTGGTACCTATTTATCTACTTGCAGTGGTGTGCTTTCAAACTGCTAGGTTGGCAGGAGCTGGGACAGAGCAATGGGAGCTCACTCTGTCGCGGGGATTCAAATCACCAACCTTTTGATCAGCAAGCCCAAGAGGCTCAGTGGTTTAGACCACAGTGCCACCCACGTCCCACTACCAGTATGAAAACTACCCGTATGAAGCAGTAAAAACAACAACAACAATTTTTATTTATACCTCGCCTATCTTGCTGGGTTGCCTCAGCCACTCTGGGCGGCTTCCAGCACATATAAAAACATAATCAAACATCAAACAATAAACACTGTTTCTGAGTATATGTGAATGGCCACCTCCCACTTTGGCCAACTTCCACCCATACGTTGTTACAGTGGATGCTTGGGTTGTGAACGTGATCTGTGTGGGATGCACGTTCGCAACTCACAGTGTTCGCAACCCGCATGGGCGAAGCACGATTTAGCACTTCTCCGCATGCACAACCGCTGAAACCCAGAAATAACCCCCATTCTGGTACATCTGGGTTTTGTTGGTCCGTAATCCGAAAGAACGCAACCTGAAGCGGCTGTAACCCAAGGTATGACTGTACAATTAATGTTTCCCAGGTCATAGCATATACTTTCCAGGCAAGCTTGAAAGTGAGGCAACAGAACAAAATAGGCAGCCTAATACTATGAAGAAGAAATGGAGTAGGGCTTAGATCTGCATAGCTGTGTTGGGGCCCAGAGGTGTCCTACTGGTCTTAATCCATCTGCAATTAGCCGGTATTTGTATCCTATTATACACTTCATGAAGTTGTTTACCAGGATTGACTCCATTGTTCAGGGACAAATATTCCCAAGAAATTGTGGCAGCGTGCACAGACACACTGCATTTGCTCTATCCTTGATAGTGGGAAATAAAACTTTAAACCACAATTGGGGATCCGATATAAATTTTATGAATAGCACCACAAATAGTTTTCATTTTTTTTAGAAAGAAAACTGAGCTGCAGTTGAAACTTCTTCACTTGCCTTTCATGCAGTGATAATTAAAAGAGGGAGGGGGATCAAAACAAAATCCCCAACTGGAAAATACACACTCTCTTTATAATTACCTATTTCAAAGCAGTAATTGAGCATTTCATTATAAAGATAGTAATCAATCTGGAACAATACTCCAGGGAGAGCACACACATCAAGAGACTTATCCATTATAATAGAATGTGCAGCAGTAACTTCCTTGGATTAGCATCAGTTGCTCAAGCATTTATTCTTTTGAAAGATGAAACCCCCTCAAAGTACACACTGCAGTGTTCTGTACAGAACTCTCCATTATCGTCTTACAGAGGAAAAAAGAAAATGTTTTGTTTTAAGATAAGGGCAATTTATTAGAGGGTTTTAAATATTAAAATAACCTCTGAAAGAAACATCATTGCTCTCCCTACCTCCCAACTGGTTTTCTGAAATTAAACTGACAGGTGATAGTAAATGAAAAATAAATAAATGTGAGATACCAGATATTTAGAATCACAGAATCATAGCATTGGAAGGGACACTGAGGATAATCTAGTCCAAACCCCCTGGGATGCAGGAATATAAGCTTCTGGGGTAATGTTGACTTGTTTATAAGAGAATATAAATATCTGAAACATTGAATTGCAAAGAATTCAATGTTTCTTTGTAGTTTATCTGTCAGGTGCTGGTTGTGTGTAACTGAAGTAAAGTCCTGCCAGCATGGGAAAACTATCATGTTGGTAAATAGTTCTTGCTTGGTAGCTATAAGGGCAAAGTGATCAGCCATTATGTAACTGAGATTATTCTTTTATAACCATTTTTCTAGCTTTACAATCAATTGTAATAATGGATGGAAAGCAAGCTTATGTCCCAACTGTGTTGGCTTCATGCAACTCTTCAACATATCCTTGTAACCTTACAATGCAAGCGCAGTTGGTGCATAATGAAACAGTCAGGATTGATTTGGAAATCAGCTATGCCTCTTCTCCAGTAAACAGTTTTATTTGTACCCAGCTTCTTCTAGAATATGATCAATATCAAAAGTTTAGATAAATAGGAGAACCATTTAACAGAGTCGCACGACCATGAAGCAGTGGCTGTTGCAATTACTAGCTGGCAGCAGACTGTGTGTGGTGGAAAAATTCTGGGGTAGCTTCTCCACTAACTACCTTAAAGCAATACGTGATACCTAGATAGGTTCCGTGTGAAGGCCTCTATGCACAGATGTCTCATTTCCATAATTGCACGAGCTGGACAATTGAGGGTTGTTGTTTTTTTTTTGGTGTGTGTGTGTGTGTGTGTGTGTGCATGGTGAAGGGGCACATCAACACCATTCCTCAACCATGAAAAGTCTGTTGACAGTTAATTATCTCTAAATTGGAGCAATGTGTTCCATTGACTAAGGAATGCTGATTTTGGAAGCTGCATACACACAATCTTAGCCACAGTCCACATCGATCTTGAGGTTTCTTGACAAATGCTAGTGGAGATTACAGATGGTTTGAAGGAATGGCTACAGGTGTGATGGTATTGGCGGCGGGCGCGAGGTTCGTGTGGCGGTTAGGCATTGGTTTAGCGCAGCATGGGGAGGGGATGTGTGGCCATCACCTGCCCCTCTGTTTTATAGGGTATTCTGTTAAAGGAATCCAGGGGACTGGATCTCGTCCAAAGCCCAGGCAGGGGCTAGGGTCATGCCAGGACCCCCGGGAACTCCAGGGGTAAGCACCAGTCAATAGCCATTGATGGAGCTTTCCTGTTGGAAGTTTACCCTTTTAGGCTTTCTGTAGGGTGGGCAGGAGCTATTTATAATCTTTGATACCAATGTCTAAGCCAATACCAGTCACACCTGTGTATTCAATAAAGTTGTGGCCTAAATTTGCCTATTAACCTTTAAACTAATTTCTGCGTCCATTGTGTCTTTAGTTCCTTGGGGGTGGGTTTCGGGGCTTAACGCGCAAATCTTATTTATTTGTTGAGTTTTATTCTTAAACCATCGTCAGTCCGAGTAAAATACTGGGGATGGAGTCATTGGCAATGTGAACATACCCTAACAGTCGCTGTATATTCGCAGATGAACGTGCATGCGCAGATGAAAGTTTAATGACTAGGAGTGCCGTGGTGCAACTCTTTTCTTTTCTTGTGAACATGCTGCTCTTGCTGAGATTTTACTACAAGGCCACAGGGTGGTTAACAAAAATGGCAAAAAATATATAAATGTATCATCTTCTATATCTTCAGGTTCAGCACGTTTGCATATTAACCTTATGGATATGATTGGCCAGCTCATCTTCTTAACCTCTATAAAGAACAACCAAGTGGCTAACTTGTAAATTGTGTCTTGCAAATTCTTTGACTTCTGAGGAAGACCGCTTGGGGGGTCAAAATCTTTGGTCTCCAGCATCATTTTGGATAGATAAGATTTGTACTGTTGCCTTTTAATAATTTTATTCCCATATTCATGGTACATTTGTGTATTCTGTGGGATTAAAACCTTATTTTATTATTGTACACATTTTAACAGCACTTTATATGCATTTTTTGCTCTCACCTAATTTTGCATCTAAGCTCATACAGTGGAACCTCAGTTGTCGAGCATAATCTGTTAAGGAAGACCATTCGACTTCCAAAGTGTTCGACAACTGAGGCACAATTGCTGGTTAGCAAATTCCATTTCAAAAATGGAGCAACACGCCTCGGAACCCATTCGACTTCCGAGGTGTGTTCGAAAACGGAAGCATTCACTTCCGGGTTGTCAGCATTTGGGTTCCTAATTGTTTGGCTTCTGAAGCATTCAACAACTGAGGTTCCACTGTATTATTTTCTGCCACAAATAGCTTTTTGTTTTTGTGTCTAGAGTGAGAAGCATCACCTCATAGACAGAAGATTCTGTAGATTTTGTTGGCTCTTGATTCCTTGTCAGAGCTAACCTAATAATCTAATAAATAGTTAATAAACTACAGTGGTACCTCGGGTTACATATGCTTCAGGTTACATACGCTCTAGGTTACACACTCCGCTAACCCAGAAATAGTGCTTCAGGTTAAGAACAGAAATCGGGCTCCGGCGGCGCAGCGGCAGCAGGAGGCCCCATTAGCTAAAGTGGTGCTTCAGGTTAAGAACAGTTTCAGGTTAAGAACAGACCTCCAGAACGAATTAAGTACTAAACCTGAGGTACCACGGTAATTATATTTCACACACACACACACACACACACACATTTTCTCATTTTCAATAGTGAATTAATTAAATTTCCAAAAGGGCAGGAAATTTGCAAAATTTTGTGCTACTTTGGCTTATTTTAGTGTGTGGAATTTATTGTGCTACTGTTGCTTCACAAAGTATTTGTATCAAATCATTTTATGCTGCCAATTGCTTTTGAAAAATAACCATTCTAGCTGTCCATCTTTAAATCTAATATGGCTATATTGCCATCAGGAAACTTTATAATAAAAGTGCAGTCAGGCTAAAACTAGTTGAAGCTAGATTACTGTCCTGAGTTCATTTTGTGAATTCACAGTCTCAGTCACTCATGCTTCCATTTGATTAGGCAACAAGTAGAACAGGTAACTTAGAAACCATAAAGCTGAAAATAAAAAGGTAAAGTGAGAAAAAATAATTCACTGTGGAGAAATATGACATTAACATAATGCCTTGTGGTGCTGGAAACTAAGGTTTGTCTATAGGAAGTGGTGGGTGGAACCCACTTTCTGATTTAGCAAGGAATTTTTAAGAGCCATATCATGCAGAAGGACGAAGAGTAATTAATATATGTTATTGCAGTAGCCTTTGGGGAAGCTACTACTCCAAAATTTCCCTTTCTTTTGCACCTTGGTATAGTGCTACCCAGCATGTTAGAGCCACGGAGAGGGAATTAAGGAGAAAACCTTAGTCCTTCCTTCCTTTGCACCAAGTGAAGAGGAAGTACCGTATTTTTTGTCCCATAGGACGCTCCGTCTCATAGGATGCACCTAGTTTTTTTGGGGGGAAATAAAGTAAATTTCCCCCCTTTATTTCCCCCCCCCAAACCAGGTCGGGGAAACCGAACCAGGTCGAGAAACAGTGGGATGGTGGCGCTGCGCCTCCCTGCTGTCCCCCGAGCTTGTGGGGCTGGCCGATGTCTACCCGGCCTGCGGGGCGCTCTGCTTCAACGCGTCCTGCCCGCCGGGCGGCAGGCTCCTATCCGCAGTGTGGGGAGCCCTGCGGGGAACTCCTGCAGGGCTCCCCACGCTGCGGGTGTCTGTCTGGCGTGAGGGGTGCTCTGCTTCAGGGCACTCCTCGCGCCGGGCGGCAGGCTGCTATCCGCAGCTCCCTAGGCTGCGGATGTCTTCCTGAAGCCTGGAGAGCGAGACGGGTCGGTGTGCACCGACCCCTCTCGCTTTCCAAGCTTCAGCGAAAGCCTGCATTCACCCCATAGGATGCACCCAGATTCCCCCTTCATTTTTGGAGGGGGAAAAGTGCATCCTATAGGGCGAAAAATACGGTAAATAGGAAGTAACAGGAGGAGGAATGTGTTTTGTGGGTGGGGCATTGGCCAGGAGGCATTTCAGGAAAAGAGAGGGCTGTCACGAATGGTGGCGTGGTTTTACAACCTCAGATTGCGGGGGAAGCATCAGGTCTAGCTTTCTGCAGTATAACTAGGGAAATTTCTGAATGAATGTACGGTAACAAGAACTATGAGCTCATACATCTTGTGTCCCACCATGTGCTGGAGAGATGGACATGTGAATGTGATACCACATCTTCTGTCTTTTCATCAAAGCAGTGCTGCTACCTCTTTCCCCCTTTGTGTGCCATCTCTCGTAAATAGACAGAAACAGAATGATTTATCACCTTTGAATTTTCTGGTACTAGCTAGTAAGCTAAAGCCACTTCCGCCTTAAGGAGGAGGTGGGGTTGCAGGCTCTCATGACCTCTCCATGTGCGTGGGGTGTGTGGTCAGCCCCACACAATTGAGGGGATTCCTGGCCACATCACTGCCCAGGCGACCAATCCGATTGGCCTGGGGGTGTGGCCTGCTTGATTTAAGCAGAACACGACAGGGGCTCTCCCCTTTTCATGCTTCCAGCTGCTCTGGTTTTCCCACCCTTCTGCCCTTTAGGTTTTTCATCTCTTGACCTTGCTATGGACTTTGGTTGGTCGCTGTTGAGGGGCCTGGTAGGACTTTTTCCACTTGGCAAACTGGCACCAGTCACTTGGTTTTTGCCTACCTCATAGCAAATGGTCACAACTTGGTAAGGTTAGGCGTTTAGGCATTGGGATATTTATGGAGAAGAGATGAGGGGAGGTAGCGCCATCACCTGCCCCACACATTGAAGGGTATTCTGTTAAGGGAATCCAGGGGCATAGCCCTCTCCGAAGCCAGGTGAGGCTATCGCCTAAGGCACGACCCCTATTGGTGACCCCCGGGGGAGCTCCTATTTGATGTGCATCAGCAGGACTCCTCCTACTGGTGGTTAACCCTTCCAGGACTCCCTGCAGACGGGCAGGAGTCAGATATAGTCTGTTAGGTCCAATGCCTAAGCCAATACCGCTCACAATCTGTAACCAATAAAGTTGTGTCCTTTTTTAGCTTATTAACCTAAAATACTGGTGTCAAGTGTCTTTATTCAACCTCAGGGGGTGGGACCTTGCCAGGCAAAGAGAGGCATGGACATTCCTTGTCTGTAGTCTGCAGGATGTCTGTAGTCTGCCATTTTCCATTTTCTTTTTGCCTCTGCAGCAGAGACACTCTAATGTAGTGTCCCATGCTGGTAACAGAGAACAATTTTAATTGGGAGAGCACTCTAGCAGTCAATTTGTTGATGGAATTAATTAGTTAACACTGCAAACACGGAGAACCGTGGGATTTCTCTATTGTTCTGCATAATTTAAAGGTAAATTGATATGCCTCTAGTATGTATTTCCTTAGTCATAGAAAGCAGAAAATAATGTGGCCACAAATATCTTACATGCTTTGTTAATGATATTTTCTAACTTTGCACACTACTACCTAAACTATGCCTCTGGTCAATTAGGAAGTAACTGATTGATGGGAACAGTAAGCATTTTATGTAGACAAGATGTAACTAGAAAATTTGAACTGGGATTTTTTTTTTTAACAAACTGATAGTGCTGGTTTGCTAAAGAAACCTGTCGAATACAGACTTCAGGCAGTTGTAGACATTCTAGGAGTGTATTGGTTATCATGTCTATTTTATTTTATTTTAAGCCTTTGAAATGTATCAGTGAAGAAACAATTCAAAATCCTATATTCTTCTTGTAGTAGAAAATAATTCCTTGCTCAACTAATGTGTTCTATCATTTTCTGTCCTGATTGCCTTTCTATTCCTTTCGCCTGGTGGTGTTCCTGAATTAGGGGTGGGCCAAGTCATTTGTGACCATTGGACTGTACAAATTTTCTCTGCCTCTATGACAGGGGCTCGGCAGTTATTGATGTTCCTCCCTGGTCAGCAGTTGAGCATGAAATCTGTTTACAAAACAGCTCCAGAAGTAGATGTGGAATTGCATGCATGAGCTCAACATATTATTGATGCTTCTTCTTAGCTACCTTGAACTGCTTCATCCATACAATAGAAATACTGTTCAAATACAGCCAAAGTTCCTTAATATAATGTAAGAGTTGCTAACTGAGCAACCCCCAACTCTGGCACTTCTGTTTTAGCGGGGCCATTTGTAGATGGCAGGATACTTCCCCTCCTGCCTCCTTTGTTCTGGACATTTTATTTATTCTCAAAAGTACACATATTTCTGGCTAAGACATTCTTAACACTGAGCGACTATTGTAATGAACAATTAAACAGGGCCATGTAGTAGGTTTCCATGAGACTGCACAAATCCTTTCATTATTTTGCTAAGGGCGATTGTTTGACACGAGTTCATAACTTTGCTATACAGTCGTACATTGGAAGTCGAACAGAATCCATTCCGGAAGTCTATTCGACTTCCAAAATGTTCGGAAACCGAAGCTATGGAAGCCGTGTCAGATGTTCAGCTTCCAAAAATAGTTCGCAAACTGGAACACTCACTTCTGGGTTTGCGGCGTTCAGGAGCCAAAATGTTTGAGAACTAAGCTGTTCGAAAACCAAGGTATGACTGTATTTGTTATGAGAGACACAAAGAGTACGTTTTCTTAAGATACACTACGTTTTGTAGTTTCACCTTAAATAGTCAGCAATGCATCTTTCTGTTTGACATGGTTCCTTCAGTTGAGGACCCAATCCCAGTGAACCCTGCTCCCAGGGAGCAAAGGCCTAGCCTAATATGAGTATAAAAACTGCACAGGACAATGTTCTGGGATTCTAAAATTTGCCACAACTGGAGAGCCAGTGTTGTGTGTTGGTTAAGAGTGGTAGACTCTTAATCTGGTGAACCGGGTTCGTGTCTCCGCTCCTCCACATGCAGCTGCTGGGTGACCTTGGGCTAGTCACCCTTCTCTGAAGTCTCTCAGCCCTGCCCACCACACAGAGTGTTTGTTGTGGGGGAGGAAGGGAAAGGAGAATGTTAGCCGCTTTGAGACTCCTGAAGGGGAGTGATAAAGTGGGATATCAAATCCAAACTCCTCCTCCTCCTCCTTCTCCTCCTTCATGGATTCCAGATGTAGGTAGACTTTGACTGAGGCATTGGGTGTATATCCTTGGGGGAGAGGCACTGACACTTGAGCAGGGTCAAACCTGGAAGGTCTACTCTACATCAAGACGAGGATCTAGTATGGCTTGTACGTACAATGAAGTTTTTGACTGTCCCGATTGCCATGAGCTCCCTCTCACATTCATTTATCTCCATTCAGTAAGTTAAAGAAAATACACTCTATTTCTGGATGGAGGCAGAACTTTTGCATTTGTACAGTTTATTTTTCAGATTCAGATTTCTAGGTTGGTTGCTCAGTTGACATGCTAGTATATACTCTTGACTGGGTGATACAATAGCAAGCAATACATTCTGGTTACCTTTTTCTGAAACAGGAAATTCCATGTCTGATTTTAAGGTTTATAGAGGAATCATAAACAAATTCTTAGTCAATTAATCCTATAGGTATTCTCAGAAATCCCATTGTAATCCTGTCTCCACTTACCTGGCAGTAAGCTTCAGTGAGACTGACCTATGGGTAGATAGGTATAAGGTTGTCCTGTTGTGTCTTAATTTTGCAATGTGCATGTGGATGTTCAATAAAAAATATTCATTGCAAGACTGAGCCCTCACTTTTTAAAGGCAGATGTTGAACAAATGCAAGCTTTGAATAACTGATAGGCAGATATATATTTCAGTTGGCTACTTCTTTTATAGAATAAAAATATTGATGTGAGATCATTATCACTATTAGAATATCATAATATACAGCTGTCTTTAAGCAGATGTCATACAAAAATCAGCCTTCTTTATGGTCCAGCTCTTACTTCCATACGTCACTACTGGGAAAAACATAGCTTTAACTATACAGACCTATGCTGTAGACCAGTACTCTGTTGAAGGTACAACATACTGTTTCAGCATTCTTTTTAAAAAATCTCTTGCTGTGTCTGTTTCAGTAGCCTTCATTCTCTTTCTTAATCCCCCCACCCTTGTATTGTGCAGATATTGTCATGGATTGGCCTGTGTGCATATATAGAATCCCTGCATGCAAAAATTTCTACATACCAGTGTTCTTAGCAAAGGGAATTCCCATGAATAAAATATTTATGGAGTATTGTGTTTTGCTATTCTTCATGAAAAGAGCATCAGTAATGGCAGTATTGAAACATTTCACTGCCTTCGGAGCCTCAGTGCATGAAGTAAGATGCAAACAGTGCCCCAACTCCTGCAAAGTTATCTCTAGAAAGAGGAGTTTGCAATATAGGGCAATATAATTTTACTTTTTGTGCATATTTCCTTCACAAATCCCAAATGACACTTCTTTGCTAAATTGTATACAATTCCCGTTTCCTTAGTATTGTACTTAATCTTCTTGCTTTCTAATTTTTTTCTTTTTGAAATATGCCAGTCTGGATTAGCTTTACTGTTGGACGTTTGGAGCTAGATGTGACTCAGTAGCATACACAATGGACACGAGGATGTTGCTCGGTATTGAAAAGGGTTCTTAGAGTTAGAGATTTAATTTAAAAGCAAGTGTAGTGGAAGAAGAATTCTGGCTACCCTATTCAGTACTATTTGGCACGATTGTTTGTCCATCAATGAGTGAGGTTGAGGGCCGAGGTTAAAGTATGTTGTAGGTCAGAACTAAAGCAGAGCTTTTGTGGAGCTGCTTGACAGCATTTGCCTATATCCTGCCTTGTTCCTGCCCAGTGTTACCAGCCCTGTCATCCGCATGGCTTCACTAACAGTATTTTAAAATGGCACTTTCCTATTCCAGATGTGTGTGTTTTCACAGCCTGAAATACTAAAAGCCTATCACAGTCATACAAGAAGCTAAATAGTTCTCCCCCCTCCCTTAAACGGCAAGGGTCGCAGGGGAACATATTAGTATGTTTTCTGGTTAGTTAACGTCATGGCACTCCGAAAGTGTGCAAAGGAAAGGATCAGGAAAGGGCTCCGGGTTGTGTGATGTGAACGATAATGAGAGCCACTGGGGGCACAGTGCCAAAGACTTTGCTATTGTTAATCACTTACGTCTGCATGGAGAGGTGAACAGAGCAGGGTGTTTATGTCTACAAAATGCATCACCTTCTTTTCCGCGTGACATTTTGTGACACAGATTCCCATTCACAATCTTTCTGAAAATATTGAGAGGCACAAGAAGTGTTTTTGGAGCAACACATTGAAATCAGAAATCTTACGTAACACAAGAGGGTGAGGTGTGTGTGTGTGTGTGTGTGTATGCATCTCAAATGAGATTGCACTTTGTCCTTGACATGTAATTATACATTTTCAAGCATGAGTGTTCTGTATCCCCCTTTCTTTCCTGTTCCATGGGTTAACTCTGTCTTGTGTTCTGCCCTGGATTCCAGTTTAACTTGTATAATTTATAATATTTGATGGAGCCCGAGAGGCAAGGTTGTTTTCACTCTCCTTGCGCCACCCTCCCCAGATCTGAGCCTTGTAAAGGCTCCTCATTTAGGCTGGTGTGGGATGCGGTAGCCTTGCACCTCTCGATACCAGCAGTACAGGACTGGTTTGGGGAGGGTGGAGGGAGCTATGCTCCCCAGAAACATGTACTGCTCAACATTACGCCTCTGACCCACAGGGTCTCTGAAGAGCCCATGGATTCTTCCAGTAGCAACTTGTAGGACTGGGAGACCACTCCTTCAAAATGTTTGCCTGATCGAAGGAACGGATGCTAAGCCTTTTATGAACAATAGGCCTTGCGCTAGATGGAACCAGTTGTATTTCACAGGCCCCCAATTTCTCACAAAGAGTAGCCTTTTGAAATAGGGTGTCCTTTCTCGATGAGATGGCTCACCCAGAAAACACCGTTGGACTCTCATCCACAATACTGAAGATCTTTGTCATTGTTGTGGGAGTTTGGATGAGCAAGGAAGGGAGGACTTGCCCGCTGCTAATACATTGCACCATTGCCACCAAACTAACATAGTAGCATGAAGAAAGGGGTTAGCAATTTTATCTACAGTGGCCCACTGGGGGTAGGACTGGTAGTGCCCATACAGTTCCCACCAACTGCAATTCCCTCCATAACTAAGGATTGTTACACCTCCCAGAATAGCATTGTGCACCTTCACTAACCAAGGTGTGACTTCCTCTCTAAAGGTTTTACAGAATTCCCTGCTAAAACCATCTGGTCCTGGGGTTCTTCAGTTCTGGAAAAAAATGTGTGTGCCTTGAAGAAAAACATGATACTTCTTTTGGGTCTGTTTGGAGTGCTTCTTCTGTCGATCAGATGTTTAATGGTTATTGTATTTGTATCCATTAAAAAACACAATAAAATTTGTTAGTTTTTATAGAAAATACTTAAGGAAGTTGCCAAGCAGGCCTGGAAAGGGGTAGCCTCGGGAAATGGTCTATGGAATGGGAGTGGCCTGGAGAGAGTTATGAGGGCCAGACAGGGAGGACTGGAGGGCAGAATCTGGCCCCTGGGGCTGAGGTTTGCTATCGCTTATGTGGGGCAAAACAAAGCAAATCAACCGAAGGAACTAAAAGCCGCAACAAGCCACATGTGCTGTGTTGTGAGCAGAATTTAGAATAATAAAAATATTTATTATTTGTTTATTTATTAAAACAAGATTTGTTAACAGACTCCAAAATCGGTGAACCAATTTGGCTTAAGAGAATTTCAGAAGCATCTCTTAAGTATATTGCAGGAAGAAAGGAAGTGACCATCACCATGGAGGCCCATAGTATTGTCTTAAGATTCCTGTGTGTAATCATTTTTATTAGTTTTCAGTTACAGTAACCCAATAAATGCCTCATTTTCAATACCAAATTATAATACAACTAATAATGCCAATTGTTCAGATGCCAAATTGTATTCTTTTGTTGATCCCCTACGTGCTAGAACTGATGATTTGATAATTTACTTTAACTCTGCATTCAAAAAACTTACAGATTCCAATTACTGGTACATACCAGCCAGAATAACAAACCCTTATACTGCAGCTGCAATATTAACGATTTCCATACACATTAACACCTCAAATAATTTAAAGTCCTACCACAGGCAAAGCCTTCAGACTCTCTCTTTGTTCTTCTTGTGTGTGGCTATTTTTCTGTCCATGATGTTTCTTCCTGTCCTTGTACTGTATTCTGTCCATCTTTTGTCAGTTGTTGCTGTTCTCCATCATACCTTGGGCGGAGCAAGTAATCCATTGCATTGTCTTAAGATTCCAAAGGGGTATGTAATTTGCTTGACTGACCACCAGGATTGTCAACCATGATGAAGAATGTGCTTTCTGACCAGTGCCAGATTTACATATAAGCTAAGCAAGCTATAGCTTAGGGCCTCACACTCTTTGGGGCCCAAAAAAAAATAAAGAGAAAAAATACCTGGATGTATATTTCCAAAATATAAGATAAAAAAACTAATAAAATTAAACCTACATACAGCAACAGGGTTTTGTGTTACAGATAGGTAGCCGTGTTGGTCTGCCATAGTCAAAACAAAAAGAATTCCTTCCAGTAGCACCTTAAAGACCAACTAAGTTAGTTCTTGGTATGAGCTTTCGTGTGCATGCAGATGGTAGCTTTCGTGTGCATGCACACGAAAGCTCATACCAAGAACTAACTTAGTTGGTCTTTAAGGTGCTACTGGAAGGGTTTTGTGTTGTGTAGGTTTGCTCCTATGATGTAAGTAATGGGGCCCGCCTGCTAGCCTGCTCCCTAAAATATCACTGGTTTGTTCATTTGCCTACATTCTGCATGTGCACATGGCTTTAGATACCTATTAGGTCCATAAATTACCATATAGCATATATTCAACAAAAAAACTCAGTGACAATTAGTTGTTGACAAAGGACAGCTGGACATATAAAGGGCCCCATTACCTTCAGTAGCTCAGGGCCTCATCAAACCTAAATCTGGCCTTGTTTCTGAACCAATCAAGCAACACATAAGCAAATATGTCTTACGTGAGCTAGGAAGGGGTATGTATCCTTCCTCATTTTATCCTCCAGGAAAAACCTGATAGGAACTTCAAAAAAAGGAAAAAAAGGATGTGACCATAACTCCTAAAAAGGGAGAGGTGAAATGGTCTTGCTAATTGGCATTTCAAAATATGAGAAGGCAAGGTTATCTCTAGAAAATCTTTAAGACCAAGATAAATAAATAAATAGTTGGGAAGCAAGAGAGTGAAAACTGCCAGATGGCTGTATAGAATACACCACTTTTTAAAAGTTGTATTATAGCCTGTTCAGTTGCTACCAAAAGCTTCATTGTACATTTGAACCGCAGGAGAAAAATCTTTCCCCCCCCCCCAGCGCTAAATTAAAGTAATAACTTAGTTGAAAAGGTCTTTGATGCAGCTCACAATTTTCTTCTTCATTACTCCCCTGAACCATTTATTTGCTCATTAATTTATATGTGCCTTCTCTAAAGGCACAGTTAGAAAACTTGTGCACTGCCAGTGTGAAGATCCACCTCACCCTCCCGCCTGCCCTCCACAAGGCCATCAGTATCTGGAAATAGTTCGATCCTTTGTCATTACTCCTTCAGATGGGTAGATGCAAAAGCCCAAATCATCTCGTCTTTGAAAATGCATTTGATACACTTTCCCATCTTCTGTGATAGTATGGGAGTCATTATTGCAGCAGTTGGCTCTGACACGCTTGCACAGACACAAATTGAGTCCGACAGGACTGATGTCTCATGGACTTTGCTGTCATTTGAAATGCTGGCACAAAGATGGTAGCAGTGAAATCAAAGAGCTGGTGCTTTCAGCACGTTGAGGGTTTCTGAGGGTTTTGTGTTTTGTGTTAGGTTTGTGTTTTGTGATAGCAGCAATCAAATCAAGAGTTGGTTTTCCATGAGCTTTATTAAAGCTGAGTTCTAGTGTCTGCTTCTCTTTTTCTTATCTCAAGTAGATTTTTAATATTATTCTGTGATCTAAAACAGGCTCTTCATACCACCCACGGATCTGTATCAATCCTTTCCAGCAGAATAATTATTAGTATTATTTTCTCTTCCCTTTTTCATCTTAATCTTTCCTTCATGCAAGCAATTCTTGCATTATGATATAAATAGTATTTTTTTTCCTATTGTGCTTGTTTCAGACCTGCCAAAGCATATATCTTACCTCTGCTTAGAAAACCACAATTAAATTGTAGAGTTATGTTAGTGGCATAGATCTATTTTTGGATATCTCTAGAATTTCCTGTTGGAGGCGATGCATTTTGTGTGTGTTATGTTTCTGACATAGCTTGGTTGGAGTGAATAAAGTAGAGTCAAATTGATTTCTTCTTAAAGGCAGATGTTCATGCTGTATTATTCATTAGTTCTTATACAAGATACAAAATTAAACCGACTGAACAGGAATATGTAATCTTTATTCATAATTTATCCATGAATTATATAATTCGCGTTTAGTGATAAATCAGAGAGGAAACAATAACAGTTCTGTGTGGACAGATTTTCAAGATGCCACACCAGATAAGACTTGGTTGGATTAATCCACAAATACCAATATCCTAGCCTTGCATATAGCGCATTAGGAACAGAAGCAGATTTAGCTCTGTCATTCTTACCTGATGCAAGGAAATCAGCTTCCAATATGTTGTTTGTTAGCAGGCTTTTGTCCTGGAGGTTGAATCCTTCTAAACCCTTCTTTAGAGTATCTGTATGGCTTATTCCAGCTGAAGTATTAAAGTAGGACATCATTAGGAATGACAGCTCATTTTCGTGATGTGGTGCTAAGGAAAGGAGACTCTCTGCAGCACATAGGAACTGTTGATCACAACCTGGGTTACAAGGTGCCTTGGAAAAGAACATAGTGGCTGTTAAAATGTGCTGCTCTCGGGTTATTTTACCAGGCTAATCCCAGCCTTCAAGACTGGAATCCAATGCTTTTATCTTGCTCATTAAAAGTGTGCATTGTTTATGTATTTGGAAAGGAAGGAGCAAAAGCATTCTAAATATTTCTCTCTCTCTCTCTTTCTTGTTCCTCTCAGGCTTTGAAAATTCTTCATCTGGAATTTCAGATTGGAGAGACTCGCAGTGGCTTCTAAGCCAGTGATTGAAGCCGCCAAAGTATGCTGGTGCCAAGCTGTCGGAGGATGCATGTAGCCAGGCCAGTAGTACTGCTCCTCTGCTTCCTGCTCTGTGCTGATGCTGAAAGTAAGCTCTCCCCCGTCTACTTTTTTCACCCTTGCAAATAAAATATTGGCCGTAATGAAGAGTTCTGTTTATGGTCGGCACATTCTGGGGGCTTGTGAATAATCTTGCTTTTGACTCAGTCTTGAGACACTGTGGGATCCACCTTGGCTCTCAGCCAGTGTTTGAAAGGGATTATTTACTGACTTCCCTACTATTTTTTCCTGCCGTTAATACCCCTTTTCTTGAGCATTGAAGGGTTCCTACTGCTCTCTGTTTGCTTGTGATCAGTCATTTCAAAGAGACAATGCGAGCAAAATTGTGTAGCCAAAACAAAACCTAACCTTGCTTGCCAGAAGGCAAACATCACTTAGTCTTACTAGGCATTCTCCCCCCCAGTTCCTTGGATATTTTCTTTTCAAGCTTTGAGAAGACAAACAATGCAATGTTGAGGCCAATTAAAATTCCAGGTCCTTTGTGTCTGTCACAGCAGCTGTTGTAATGTATTATGTCCAACAGCTGTCGTGGAGTACAGTGTTTGAAGAAACCAAGCAGAACTGTCAACTTTGAGGCTGGGCTTTAGAGTGTGGAGACTTTGGTGTACTGCAGGCACCTAGGTTCTAAGTCCAGGACTCATATTGTGGTACTGTAGAGTTTTGGTCAATTAGCTTGCCAATTAATGAGAAGATAATATCTTCTTCTTAATTAGGAAATCATTAGGTTTGCCTTGTTTGCACGTGTTCTTTGTCCCAGCTGTCTTCTGGCTTTCCACATTGAACAAGGAGGGAAAACCCCTCTTGCGTGAACTGGTTGAGACAGGTTTGTCTGTATTCTGGTGACATCACTTGAACTTGCAGCATTTCCCACTGGTAACTTCTTTGAGCTAATTTTGAGGGAATCTTTAATTTGGAGGGGCTTTGTAAGCACCCAGGGGAATCACTTTAAGAAGTAAACAACCTGAGTGCTAAAATATTACATTACAATGTAGGTATCGTTAGCAAGCATTGATACTACTTACTTGTCTCTTGGGTTCAGCATGGATAATTGTTATTTGAACATCTTCGTCAAGAAAGAAGGATGGTATATAGTGTGCTCTTACTGTCACACTTTGATTCAAGTTAATTTATCAATGAGTGTACTAAGCTGCAAATTCTGGTGGCTGTTCCTCGTGGTTTTCCATTTTCAATCATGTGTACAGAATAGTCTGAAGTTAGGTTTAGAGTGAATGAAATTTAGAAAGCAAACATTGAAAACACACATTTGTAAATTAATGACAGTGGTGAATGTTGGACCTCTTCCAGATAGTTAAATGACCAGCTGGGATGTTTGTGCATAAGGTGAAGCCAAGGACATTTTAACACTTCAGCCAATAAATAATGAACTGGGATATAGCCCAATCTTTTTTCAATTAGGCATTTTAAGAGAATCACTTTTTTAAAATGTGGAAATTGTTCTTAAAGGACAATACATTAAAAATATATATCCTAAAGTTTTGCCAATTGTAAAATGACCATGATGATAGAACTGGAGAAAAAATTGTCAGAAGTCAGATAAAACTTTTCAAAGATCACAGGTTTTTTGTTTTTATAAAAAAGTGATACAAAGTTTAAACCTTCCCAGTAGCTCTTGGAAATGAACAAAAGAACAACTGTTTCAACAGTTTATTTCTTTTTCCTTTGTTAAGCATTTGAACACAGAAAAAATATTTTCCTGAGAATCGCTAGCAGATTTAGTTTTTTAAACAGGCAATTTTGTAATAAAGCGCTTTCAGATTTCCTTGCTTTGCAAATCGTTGTTTTCAGCATTCTGTTCCTTATTGCTCAAAACAAAATAAAATTTGGCAATCAGCTATTAAGCACTGTGGGTTTTGACAAGAGGCTTTTGTTTCTCTTAACACATTTGCTTCTTTGGAGTAGTTCGTGAAACTGCCGACTTAAGGATAATAAGTAGGTCTGGTTGGTTAGTTTCCAATTAAGTATTTCCCACTGGAAAACGTTCCTCTGAAATTTCTTGCTGGCAGAAATATCATTAAATGCTCTGTGAGGAAAGGTATCATCCTCCCATGCTAATGTTACATTTTATAGACCCTGAGTATCCAAAGTGCATTATGGGAGTTGAATTTTGCAGAATCCCTCCCGTTGCCTCCAGTCATCTGCATGCTTGTCTCATACAGACATAAACATACAGTGGTACCTCGGGTTAAGTACTTAATTCGTTCCGGAGATCCGTTCTTAACCTGAAACTATTCTTAACCTGAAGCACCACTTTAGCTAATGGGGCCTAATGAGGTACCACTGTATACATATACAGGTGATGTGTTCTACACAAGGCAGAAGCCCTCACTGGTTTAAGATTGGGGTATCTCCTGTTCAAGTCTGCCCAGCAGCTGAGATAACATTCATAGGCCCTGCTGGTTATATCGTTTTGCCTTCCTTGACTGAGATCAGGGAGAATGCTTTATTTGTGACTCTGCCTATGCTTTGAAACTCCCTTCTGAAGGAGGCAGTCTCACCCTTCACTCCTTTAGGAGCCTTCTGAAAGATAGTATATGCTTTCCTTTAAAAAGGGGGGGGGAAGCTTTTTGTTTCTGAATGCTTGTTTTTATAATATTTTTAATCTGTTGGTGCATTATGATTTAGCGTTAAGTGCTGGTAACTTAGGTGTTAAGCCAGATGTTAAATTGTGGTATTTTTATTTTTTATGAAGAAAGGTGGAATGGAAATGTGTTTTAAGTGCATAGTATACATTGGCTACTCCTGCCAACCTAGCAGTTCGAAAGCACAAAGTGCAAGTAGATAAATAGGTACCACTCCAGAGGGAAGGTAAATGGCATTTCCGTGCGCTTCTCTGGTTTGCCAGAAGCAGCTTAGTCATGCTGGCCACATGACCCAGAAGCTGTACACCGGCTCCCTAGGCCAACAAAGCGAGTTGAGCGCCGCAACCCCAGAGTCGTCTGTGACTGGACCTAATGGTCAGGGGTCCCTTTACCTTTATACACTAGTTATATATGTCCCTTTGTGTTTGTGTGTGTAATACTGAGCCTCTTGGGCTTGCTGATCAGAAGGTTGACGGTCTGAATCCCCGTGACGGGATGGGCTCCTGTTGCTCTGTTCCACCTCCTGCCAACCTAGCAGTTCGAAAGCACAGCAGTGCAAGTAGATAAATAGGTACCACTGCGGCAGGAGGGTAAACAGTGTTTCCATGCACTCTGGTTTCTGTCATGGTGTTCCGTTGCACCAGAAGAGGTGTAGTACTGCTGGCCACATGACCCGGAAAGCTGTCCGTGGACAAATGCCGGCTCCCTCAGCCTGAAAGCAAGATGAGCGCCACAACCCCATAATCGCATTTGACTGGACTTAACTGTCCAGGGGCCCTTTAACACACACACACACACACACACGCTGCTGCTGCTGCTGCTCCTGTTGCTCACAAACCTGCCTGCCTGCCAATCCCTTCCCTTTATGCTTTGCCCCAAACTCCCTCCTTCTTCACTTGCAGCTCACCCCTCAAAACCCTCTGCACTTCACAGTTCACCAACTACCCCCTCCCCAGTCCCACTCAATGCTGTCACTGCTAAGGAAAGCAGAATGAAGGGCAGATTTTCCCCCCATCCACTCCCCTGATGCTGTGAGAAGCAAGTGTCTATTCTGAAAGGCAGGCTTCCTTCACCTGGAATGCCATCAATGCTTTTTGTGTGCCCCCCTCCATTGACATTGCTTTGGGGGGATGCGAAGGGGAGAAAGACTTCTCCCTCCCCTGATTCAGTCCAGGGAAGGAAGCCTGCGGTTTTTTTAATGCAGGCTTCTTCCTTCTCACAGTGGTGACAGCAGGGGATTGTGAGAAGGCCAGCCTGGGCCACCCACTTTCTCTGTGCTCCTCACTTCCTTCCCTGCTCTTCCTTTTGAATACGATCTACAAAACATGATTGCATTCCAGCCAGAGTTAAGCACCTTTGTGTCCCATTAATGTAAAGAGGGGGCAAATTTAATTAGGTGCTTGAAAGACAAGGTACATATCCCATGGAGTGTAACCCTTAACCTCCTGCTCTTTGCATTGCAAAGGGAAGCAGGGGAAGCAGTCAGGAAAAGGGCATTTAAACCTTTCCAATTTCTCTACCCCAGAGTTTCAGAGCCACGTTTACTTACGCAAACACATAGAAACCCGACAGATATAAAAGCAGTTGTGGGAGAGGAGTTGTAGCAAAAAAAAGTTGTGGACAGGGGGGAAATCAATGAATCATTTCTTGTCGATTCTGTACTGAAAATTGTCTTCTCTTTGTGTTGCTATTCTGCAAAGTAGTAGGCACCCATATTTTCTGGTATCCAGTTGCCTGCAATGTGCACAAGATTTACATCAGATATACCAGAGAAAGAAGGAAAGAAACTGCAAAATTTTAGCTGTATCCTAAGAAGAGATAAGTTGCCAGACATAGCTTTTGATTTTTAACTTTCCCACCATTTATTTGGAAGGAAATCAGAGGAAGCTGATTGTGCTTCGAGCCCCAAAATCCATCCCTCATGGAAATAAAGACACAGTGGAGACAGAATTTAGTTTAAATGTTAATGGGCAAATTTTGGTTACAACTTTATTAAAATACACAAATGTGACTGGTATTGGTTTAGGCATTGGCATCAAACTATATCTGGCTCCTGCCCCGCCCTGCAGGAAGCCTGGAAGGGTAAACAACCAGCAGGGGGAGCTCCATCAATGTATATAGACTGGTGCTCACCCCTGGGGTTCCCAGGGTTCCTGGCATGGCCCTAGCCCCTCTCTGGGCTTCGAACGAGATCCAGACCCCCGGATTCCTTTAACGGAATACCCTGTTCATTGGAGGGGCAGGTGATGGCCGCACCTCCCCTCCTCACATTCCCCTAAACCAATGCCTAACTGCCAAACCTTACAAAGTTGTGACGATTGCTAAGAGGTAGGCAATAACCAAGTGGCCACAGCCAATCTGCCACATTGGGAAAAATTCCTACCTGGCCCCCGTTCCAAAACAGGCGACCAACCAAAGTCCAAAGCAAGGCCAAACAGGACCTAATTAATGGGTGGGTATTCGGCAGCGTGAAGCAAAAGGAGGTCCCTACGTCGTGCTGCCAAATAAATACCCCCAACCTTGCCACGCTGCTGATTGGCTAAAGGCCAACTGTGGCATAACTGTGGCACCACCGGCTTGGAGCGGGGCAAGTTAGGGAAGTGTTTCAGGGCTGAGCACAACATGGACCCTCTGTTAGGAGGATCCAACTTCCCACCGTAGGAAAAAGGGGTAGTGATGGAATACCTACCTACTTAAATGAAATCAGATATCCTTTATATGTAAAAGGTTAAGAATACATTCAAGCCCTAACCCCCAAGGTTTTCATGCTTAGTCCATTGCCTGAGTTCCCATTGCCTGTGTTGCAAGGTCTAGAGGAAGCTCCTACTCAGTTGTACTTAAGCAGAAGTAGACTCCTTTTTACAATCAGGCATCATGATAAAGCAAAACCCATGAAGAGCATTCCTCTTGTTTTCAACCTCCTCTACACAATACTGGGACAGTTGGGGACTGAGGTATGTGTGTCATATGGTTGAGGACTCTGGGGGCAAGGCTTACCTGCGGGGGCCGTCTTTACCCGGGGGTGCAAGGGGTGCACCAAATGTATACTTAGAGTATACCGGTCCCTCTTGATTGGCGGCAGTGAAAAGCAATAGAGTGGAAGTTCCTGTCCTCACTCTGATACTCTTAGCACCTAATAATCCCAACAAGTCAGGAAACAAAAGCAGTTTCCCCCATGCTGTGTTGTTTTGTTGTTACAGGTGAGCGATTTTCCCTCCCAGAAAAAGCTCAACAACTTTGAGTTGCCCCCTCCCCCAAGGTCAACAATAAAAGTTGATTTGTGGTTGGCTAAACTAAATTTGGGGGCGCAGGGCAGATCTTTGCACCCCAGCGGTGCATATGCTAAAGACCTGTCTACACCCTGAAGCATTTGTCAGTTCAGGTGAACTCCTAAGCACACCTACTTGTGAGTACACATCTTCCTTTTTTAGGCCAAAGCATCTGGAGAAGACACTCATCCAAAGCAGAGACTGGTAACAGGCAGGCCACTGTGTTCTTGGCACTTCCTAACCCACTCTCAATGATCCCCTCCTGTAGGTTGTTCAATATTAAACCAAAACTTCAAAAGAACGCTTACAAATTTTCAACACTTTTTGTTTCTTTGTTTTTAAAGGAACTGAATGACAGTGAGTTACAGAGGAATGGGTGGTCTACGAGAAAGTGACAGGAATGATTAGGCATCATATTTATCTCTTCTTCTATTTTTTTATTACAAGACATTTCACATAAAGCAACACAAACAAACAAAAAACATTACCTTAGTGACAAATAAACAGTAACTAACAACACTTCTACTAACATCACACACATTTTGGACTTCCGAGTCACTTCATTGTGCTTTCTACATATTCTTAACCTATATCTGTTACATATCGATTTTTTGATATATATTTTTTACATTTATAGTTTCACTTAATAATCAAGATTCAATCTAAACCTGTCAGTAGATATACATTTTCACAGTATTGTTTTAGATGCTCTTAAAATATTATCCATTCTTTACACACTTTCTGATCTGAGCTTCCTCTTATCCTCCCAGTCATTTTTGCAAGTTCCAAGTATTTTTCACCTGCCAGTCAAGCTTCACATTTCTCAATCTTACTTTTAAACCTTCCATTCTTTCCTTCTACTGACCGTAGTGCTTACTATTCCTGATCGCTAAAGTTAGTTAAGAAAATGGTAGCTTAGCTGTACCAAAATGTTATATAAAAGCAAAAGGGTAGCATGGCTGCAAAGCAGTATTTATGTATTTATTTATGGGGGGAACTGAATCCCTGCATTTCTCTATTGAGCATTTGTAAGATTAATAAATGCTGTTAAAACTGTAGCTAGCAACTGTGCTTCCCTGCTGGGCTGATATAGTCAAGGAGTCTGGCATATAGTGATGACTGAATGGCTTACAATATTTCTGAGAAATGACCCTAGTTCTATTTTTTTTTTACATTTTATTGCACTTAAGAACTTCAGAAGAGAGAGCAGAGTGTGTTGTGACTGATTACAAAGGCATCTCAGTTTGAAACACATGAGACCTGTTGCTCTGTGTGTTGTAGTGGCAAATTCATTTTGGGGAACGAATGAGGTTTTCCAGCAGAGCGTTTTGAGGATTGCCACTGAAGGACGATTAGATAATAGCACAATGAGTATAGATTGTCATTTCCCTTTTGCTTGTAATTAAACATTCCCCTGGGTTCTCTTCTTTCAGTGCAAAACAATAATCTGGTGAGAGGGCAATATAATACGATACTAGATTTTTGCTGTTAGATGGAAACGTACAAAGGTGGCTCTGCAGATTCACGTATTCCAATATTATCTTTCATTAGTTTAAATAAAATCAAAAAGATATTCAAACTCACAAGACTCCCTAAGACAATTCATCATTGTTCCTGGTTCTTCCTAATTTTTTTGGATGGAACAGTTGTCATTGTTGAAGCTTTTTCAAAGGTTAAGCCATTTTATGAAGTTTTGGTCAAAATTGGCTTTTGACCAAAGGTGACAGTTGTGTTTATAATGAGAACTGTTGTCTACAGAAGCTCTCCTTTCCTCTTCTGTTTCAATACAAAAACCTGATAAGTGATAAAGATGGATTTCCTTGTACATTCTTAAATAGCTCTATCACCGCAAGGGGGATATAGGATTGTAACAGATATACAGTCGATTTCTGTCTTACTTTCTGTGGAAGTTTCGCCTTTGAAAAAAGTTCATAAAGCTAATAAGTTTCTTCATTCTAATAATATTATTAGAAGAGTTCTAATCCCTTTGTTCCCACAGAGAATTAATTGTCAGGCTTTTTTTTGTTTTTAACTCTGGAATGGAGATTCTGTGCCATCTGTTCATAATTCACCACTGGCTCATTTCATACATTTGGCAGTCCTCATGCTATCACATGGGACACGGGTGGCGCTGTGGGTAAAACCTCAGTGCCTAGGGCTTGCCGATCGCATGGTCGGCGGTTCGAATCCCCGCGGCGGGGTGAGCTCCCGTCTTTCGGTCCCAGCTCCTGCCCACCTAGCAGTTCGAAAGCACCCCTAAGTGCAAGTAGATAAATAGGTACCGCTTTATAGCGGGAAGGTAAACGGCGTTTCCGTGTGCTGCGCTGGTGCTGGCTCGCCAGAGCAACTTTGTCACGCTGGCCACGTGACCCGGAAGTGTCTGCGGACAGCGCTGGCTCCCGGCCTCTAGAGTGAGATGAGCGCACAACCCTAGAGTCTGGCAAGACTGGCCCATACGGGCAGGGGTAACTTTACCTTTACCTTTATGCTATCACATTCAGGATTGTGTGTGCTTCTTGAAGCTACCGTTGTAATGGAAATGAAGAAGTCTGTGGTATGTCCTGAAGATGTCTGATTTGGCCACGTGCCTTGGGATTCCTCTGACATGCTCTATGTGGGGCTGCAGCGGAAAAGTTCTCAGAAACGTCAACTGGCCCAAGGAGCTGCAGCCAGACTGCTGACTGGAGCTTATAAGGAACAGTTCCACTCACTACTGGTCTGTTTCCAGGCACAATTCAAAGTGCTGGTTATGACCTCTAGAGCCTTTTACAGCTTAGGCCCAGGATATTTGAAAGGGAGTTTCAAATTCTATGAGCAGTCACCAAGAAGGCCCTCTCCAATGTCCCCACCAAACACTCCGGTGAGGGTGATGGGGCTGAAAGAAGGGCTACTTCAAAAGATCCCAAAGCCTGGGCTTGTTTGTATGGGAGAATATCCTTCTAGAAACGCTAGACTCTTTTAAAAGGTATAGGATGTCAAACAGATCAACCAAAGGCCTGGTTAAAAAGGAACATATTGCCTGGCACCTAAAGGCGTGTAATGAAGGCGCCAAGCAAACTTCCCTGGGGAGAGCATTCTGGGAGCCACTGCAGAGAAGGCCCCGTTTTCTATAGCATTTCATTCCCTCAATTGCTTCCTTGAAGAAGCAGAAATGAGTCTTGTCCTCTCTAGTCCATTCTTATTCATACTAATCTTAAGGGATAATTGTAGTCTTGCTGCAAAACCCCACAGACAGAAGCACTTTTTACCAGGAGGTGTGTTCCCTTTGAAATGTAAACAAATAAAGTTTGATCGCTGCTGCACTTTGAAACACTGATTTTTCTTCTTCTGACTGCTGGGATAACAGGGCATGAAATGGGTGATTTAGTGACTCCTTTACAGTGCTATCTAGAAGTGCTCAAGTTTGTATAGACTCTTTCTACAGACAGATATAATGATGAGCTATGGTTTATCATGTTAGGAAGGAGCCATGGTGATGCAGCTCTTGGAAATGTCCGTGCTTCCGCGAACCAGTGGACCATAATTATTTTCATGGCTATAATCTTCTGAGTTAGTGTTGGAGCATGGACACATTTAGCATATTTGTCCCGAAACAGGATTTATCTCTGGCCATGCACATAACTCATGCATTCTGTTTTGGGTCCTGGATAATGCTTGACATGGTCATTTCTGGTAAAAGCTTTTAGTTCATTAGAATGGAAGGAAAGCTTGTGCCGTTGTGTACACATTTCTCCACTGACAGCATGAAAAAACTGGAATTGGATAGTAGCACAAGCTTCACACACACCTTCCCTGTCCCACACATGCACAAGGCAGCTGCAATAGTGCTTTTATTTTTCAATTAGGTATAATGTGTAAATATTCTGGTGTATGCTTGTCACTTTCTGGATGAATTGTTCCCCAGCTTAGCACTAACCATATAATATTATGGAAAAGTAGTCCTTTGATAATACTAAATGTGCACTGTTTGGAAGAGAGCAAAACAGATATTACTTTGCCAGTTCTTCTTTGGACTGTGAAACATTGTGGCACTGCAAAACATTGTGGCACCAGGTGCTGGTTTTGACCTTTAAAGCCCTTTGTGGCTTAGGGCCCTCGTATTTATGGGACCGCCCCTCCTGGTATGCCCCGCAGAGGACCTTAAGGTCCATGAATAACCATAGTTTAGAGGTCCCAGGTCCTAAGGAAGTCAGACTATCCTCCATCAGGTTCAGGGCCTTTTCAGTGATGGCCAGGAGGAAAAGGCCTTCAGAACTCACAGCCAAGCGATGTCCCTCTATTGGGACTTTAATAGGCGTGGTGTTTAGGTATGCTAGAGAGCAGGCACGTCCAATTCACAAGAGAATGTGATCTACTCCCAGTATATAAACAAATTGGCAGTGATCTACCCATTGTCATTGGAGGGAGGAGGAGCATGCAGTTTTTTTGGGGGGGGTCATAAACTTGTTGAGCTTTTTTGGGAGTGATTTTCTAGAGTTCTTGAGCTTTTTTAGGGGGGGGGATGTAAAAAATCGCTCACCCAAGAGTACAGCGCTGGCAATCACACACAGCTCTAAAGCCAGAAGCAGGGGCGGTTACATTACTTGCCAGATCTACCAGGATCATCCCAGCAATCTACTTGTAGATTGCAGTTGACCGGTTGGACATGTCTACTGTAGAACAACTCTACAGAAACAAAATGAATCTGGGTTTGGTCAATGCCTGGATAGAAAACTGTGTGGGAACCCCATGCAAGCCATCCTTCCTTGTAGACCATCACTAGAAGAAAGGCAAAATATAATACAATAAAGATATGCACATGGATGGTGCTCCTTTATTCGTTTTTACATCTACCTCTTTAGTCATCTTACACCCATATCAGTTTCATGCCACCAAGTGCCTCTTGCAGTTTTCTGCTCATCGAGTGACATTTTGTATGTTGTAATTTCATCCCCCCTCTTTTTTTTAAAAAAAATATGTTTTTATTAAATATTTTCTTGTTTTACAGAAGTAAGTGTAATGTCTCTCATATTTTTTCCATGTAACATTTTTACAAATCCATTTCATTGGTTGAGACATTAGGGGGAGGAAGAAAAAAAAAGAAGGGGTGGAGGGAGGGAAGATGGGTGGGGGTGGGGTCGGGTGGCGATGTTTCTGTTATGCTTAATGTATGTAGGGTTTGGTGTCAGCGTTGCTGTGCTGTTAGGTTGGGGTTGGCCTAGGGTGTGGTTGTTTGTCTTTCATTCAACTGTGTGGTGGAATTCAACATAGTGCTAAGGAGTTCTTTGTTCACCTCAAGCATTTATGTTTGTCTGAAGGAACAAACCCCACCCCACCCCGTAGGCTGTTATGAGGATTGTTCCAACTCTCATAAAGCGAGATGAGCTCCGCAACCCCAGAGTTGGTCACGACTGAACCTAATGGTCAGGAGTCCCTTTAACTTTTAAGGATTTTTGGGGAAGGAGCAGGGAAGCCTGTTGCCCTGGCTTCTGCAAAGAGAATTGAGTTCTTGAATCTGGTCCTGTATATTCCATTTTAAGGATTTAAATTTTATTTGCATGGTAGTACGTATATCCATACAGTCCGAATGTCACGGCCCTTGCCATAGTGAATGGAAAGGGAACCAAAGAACAAAAGAGCATATGCTCCAAATACATGGATTACTCTACATTTTTATATCTTCTTGGATAATCGTCCTGTTTTCCTGGCTTGATTGGTTTTGCTGTGTAATGAGCATGCTAATGTTCACTGTCACTGAATAGCTTTTAAAGAGACCTAGTCACAAGGAATTGGATATATATATATATATATATATATCAGCTCCCATAATGGTCTTTTCTCTACAATCAAGTGGTACATGAATTTTATGAAATAAATAAATAATGAAAATCGGTCTAGGGGGAAAAAATCAGTGATGGCTGTGATAAACCTTTTGATTTTATTCTAGAGGAAATATTTTATTTCCTTTTGAATATTCACACCAACTCACACAAGCGTAGCATGACCGTAGAGCTCTGTTTTTATTTTCTGAAAGCCTTTTTTAAAAAAATAAAATAAAATCTTTTTAGCTCTCCGTGATAGATTTTATTACTTAGTCAGTTTTTAACCTTGCATAAATGTCAATGGAGCCTCACAATACAGTGGAGAAACAAGACTTGCGTTTCACAACAAAACTCACCTGGCTTCCCCTTCACTCTCTAGGAGAGGCAGCCAACTGTACTTGTGGAGATTCTTCAATATGAGTGTGAATAGGGCTCTACTAATCTTTTAGTGTAGAGCTTTTTCATGTGGAATAATGAAGACGGTTATTTTTTGATGCTATCTGTCTTCATTTGTGTGTGTGTGGTGCTCTTTCACACTCGATGTCAAATGTACCTGTTTCCAGTGCTGTTTCATGTAGCCTCAGTTGGAAATAAGTTTGAAAATGGAGTGTTGTCTGCATTCCCACCCCCCTTGCAAAAACCAGAGTTATTATATTTGCTTTCACCCTTTAAAAAAAGTTATTCCAGTCGCACGTTACAATACAGCCCTAGGAATTCTTTTTGAGTTGATTTTACGAAAATTGCTATGTAGTATTGTGACAGTAATTTTACACTGCACTTGCTAAATTTGACATTAAAATGTGTCTCGTAAGGCACTTATATTATCAGTTTTCAAAAAGTTTTCTGAGACAGAAGTGGAAAAAGCCTATTACACAAAAATACCCAATTGAAGTTACTTTTTCACTTCTCTAATGTTATGTTATGCTTATCGTTCCTGAGGCAGTGACTCAATCACTGAAATGACCGCGAGTATTTCTAACCGGGGCTTTCCATTCTGTGCTTTATCCTGCATTTCAAAGTGCTTTTTAAATATGTAGCTTAATTATTTGCATGAGATTGATTATAGAGTCTACAGAAGCGTCGATGCCAGAAAAAAAACCCCTGTCGTATAATGGTAGACTTCTCACAAGTGCAACACATCCATGAATACACTGAATTCAACAGGACTTACTGCGACTTGTGTGTGCATATGATTGCAACACTAGACACCTTTACCAATGCTGCAACTAACAATGAATATTTATTTTGTAGCTGCACAGTGCAGTAGGCATAATAATAATAATAATAATAATAATAATAATAATAATAATAATATAATTTTATTTATACCCCGCTCTTCCCGATTTAAAAACCGGGCTCAGGGTGGCTAGCAGCATATATAAAACATTGATTAAAATGTGACTTAAAAACAGCATAAAATACAATATAAAATGCAGCAATATCAATAAAATTCTAAAATTCAGGGGTCATTTTTTTTTGGGAACCCAGTCAGTAGACATCAAATGATCACCAGGGCTAACTGGTCAAGTTGGTCCTACTTGGGCCAGCAAGGTAACCAGGGAAGAATTTAAATGTGGGGTCCCAGAAAGAGTTTCTTCATAGAAGAGGAAAGGAATAGAGGTTCAGGCTAATTCAAATTGAAGGCCAGGTGGAATAGTTCTGTCTTACAGGCCCTGTGGAAGGAGATCAAGTCCTGCAGGGCCCTAGTCTCGTGGGACAGAGCATTCCACCAGGTCGGAGCCATCACTGAAAAAGCCCTGGCCCTGGTGGAAGATAGTCTGGCTTCCTTAGGGCATGTGCTCAGTATGGTCTTATGTAGGGGGTGCCACATTTCAAACAGTGAAAATCCTGACAGAAAAGTTGCTGAGCTTTTTTTAGCTCTGACCAAAGTTGTTTGAGCTGCTTGGGCAAAAATGCCGGTTTTGAGCCATTTTTACGGAATATTGGCACAAACGGCTCTGCCAACAGGGGCTGCCATGCTTCCAGATTTTCCTAGACATTTTTTTTAAAAAAAACAATTTCTGCCCGGACACTGCTGCTGACTGCAGTATTCTATATATTTCCAGGAAATGGCTATCCTAGTATTATGTAGTTGTGTGTCCAACTTTCAAAAGCAAAATATTAGCTAGTGCAACTTTAACCATGTATGGTACAGCATGATTCACTTTCCCACTGCGCCTTGTGGTGGTTAGCCTCCAACCTGTTGAATGCAGACATCAGCACAGTGTTTAGAAAGGCAAGTGCTTAGGAAATATTTCCATGAATTTATTGATAAACAGTCTCATAGTTCTTCCCGTGGAGGAGGTGCTATTTGGGCCACACAGGTCACAGTTTGGCTACATCTGTATAGTTTGGCCTGAAGAACCAATCCTCCTTGTCCCGAGAAAATGGCATGTTGGATGGTAGCAAGATGCTACACCTCACAGGAAACATCATCCACCTGCTGGCCAACCCAACTGCTGGCTAACCCCAACAGTCGGAAAATACATTGAGGTAGCCTTCGGAAGGCGCTCAGAGAAGGCTTGGATATATGAGCAGGTTGAGGCAGATTGCTCAGGTCCTGAGGAGAAGGAGCCCAAGAAGAAAATGAGCCAGGGAAATAAAGCATCTTAATGGCTCTTCTAACACAGGAAGAAAACCAGGCTGGGGTGACCAAGCTCCCTGATACTATCTTTGTAGTTGAGCATTTGTTCATGTTGGGGGTGGAGTGGGAAATATATATCTCATTTGCCCGGCCTGCCTTTCTTCTTATTGGCAAAAGAGATGCCAGACTTCTGTGTCTTATGACCCTCCTTTTGCTGCTGCTGCTGCTGCTG